>NC_060119.1:812443951-812708951 GCF_021461395.2 Schistocerca americana
TTCCCACAATCTGATCTAATTGTGAAATACATATTATATCAAACAACAACAATTAGCATACTCCAATGCACATTTCTATAAATATAATTTTTTACTAATATATTCCAAAATCTACTTTAATATTTTCTTCTTCATGCTTTTATAGACCTTTAGCTTCGGCTGCCGCATGCAGTTGCTTTAAGCTGCACTGCAGGATGGTATTCATTTTTGTCATCAGTTTTTATCTATTCAGCTTTTGAAATGAAAAGCAAAATTTTATAATGCATTTCTTGTGATTACTCGAGCATAACTCAAAACACCTGAAAGATACCTTTCAAAATTTTATCATTTCACTATTCTCTAAATCTAATTTCAATTCAATTTTTTCTCACATTTGCAGTCACTGAAATGTTTAATAACAGTTTTAAAAAGTTAAATTCTAAATCCTTGGGTCTCACAGTGTCACTTTGTCTTTGGTATCTCCCAGTGACTGTTTATGCATTTTTTTCCGATTCTCTGTTTGTTCCTGATTTATAATTAAAACTATTCTCCCTTTTATGAGACCAAGACTTGTAAACTTACGTTCCACCTCTGTCTGAGAACTTTATTCATAAACGATACTATGGATAAATACTAGTTTGCTTGACTTGCTACTGTCCCAGTCACTTTTGAAAATAATTATCATCATTCTTCTTCTTCTTCTTCTTCTTCTTCTTCTTCTTCTTCTTCTTCTTTTTGTCAGAGATCACTTCTTAAACATGTCAATGCCATTTTATAGCAGTTTTGGCCATGGCATCACGTCATTCTTTTAATTCTTCCAGTCTTTTACCATATCTTATTTTGGATGTTGAAGCCCTTCTTATTTCCATGTGTTTCCATAGCACCTATTTGCCCATTTCTTTGCTTCAAACCCTCATGCATATATATTACTACACTGTTTAAGTCATTATCCATATATTCATTGATTTTTTTCCAATTTTTGCATGGTCAGTGTATCGTTTTCTGCTTATGTCACTTTGAATATAATTAGGGAATATATTCAAATAAAAATAAATACAAGATCAACAATAGAAGGAGTTGTTGAGTGGCAAATAAGTACACTGTGTGTGTGTGTGTGTGTGTGTGTGTGTGTGTGTGTGTGTGTGTAGACACATATTGCTGGCAGTTTCAGTGCGCTCTTCATATTGTTATTATTCGACACTGTTTTTTCCACTATTTAAGTACAAGATCAGGCATACGCAGCATCCCATGTGCATGTGGCCACTCAAAACACTAAGAGGACTGCACCAGGTACATGGGACTGGGAGACAGAGCATACCATAAATGGAGATCCCACTTTTGACTTTGAGAACACAAAACTGCCTTGCCGATCAACTGGCTATTAGGGTGGTATTGTTAAGGTATCCAAGGAAACACAGATACATGAAGAACATAGCCAATATGAACGTAAGTTATTGATGCAGTCTGGCACGGGATCCTGTATCAGTAGCAATATAATGAGAGCCTACGCAATACTGTCCAGCACACAAGGTGCATCTGTTATGCCCATATAGAGATTCAAGCGCAGTCTTTGACCTGTCTGTCACCCCTACCACTGCGTTCCCATTCCCACTTCATGCCTATCAACTACAGAAGACCCTGCCGCCCCAAGTCAGATGGAGGGAGCGTACCAGTAGTATAAATATACGGATATCCACAAACCTCAACACTTCCCGGGAGATGATAAACACAATACTCAAAACAATGCAGTATCCACCTGTACTGAAACCCAAGAGCTTTTACCAAATACAAGATCAGTTCCATTTCTCAGAAATTAACACTGCCCCACAAAATATTTAATATAAAATAGCGTTTTACACTAAGTTAAAACTGAAATTATTGTTCTAAAAGTTTGGGAGTGACAGACAACAGCCCACAGTTTCACAGTTCTTTAGTGTTTTCATTTTTAGTTTGAGAGGGGATGTATGTAAAAGGATGGAAGATAACGTTTCAATATCCACAAGCTGATTCTGGGAATGGACATCCAAATGAAAAATGTTGTCAAGTAACAATCTCAGCAAATACATTTTGGTGAGAAGCACGGCGCACAACTGGGTGGTCTACTTGTCTGCAACACACCCTGGGGATTAATTAGTGGTGGAAGTGATACTTCTACATCCAACAGGCAGTACCCCACCACTCCCCCTCTAGCACTATGATAAAAGAGACTGGCAATATAATCTAGCCAGTAAAATAGTGAAAGAGAAGGGGAGGGGGGAGCTGTGGACTTCTAACAACAGGAATGTGAAGCAATAGAAGTTGGAAAGATTTGGTGTCATCTCAGAATGTCCAATCAGATACTGACAGAGGCCTCTGGAGCTTATTGTGTGGTACAAGACATCCCTCCACTCCCTTACAGCAGCCAACAAGGTCATGACAATAAATCTCAATTGAAATATATTGCCCACACTGACAAATAAGATGTAGCATTAGGTCTGTGGTGTGGACACTACTGGCTGGTTCATAAGGCCTCTGGAGCTTATTGTGTGGTACAAGAC
The DNA here is from genome assembly GCF_021461395.2 of Schistocerca americana. Classification (NCBI taxonomy): domain Eukaryota; kingdom Metazoa; phylum Arthropoda; class Insecta; order Orthoptera; family Acrididae; genus Schistocerca; species Schistocerca americana. The sequence continues at coordinate 812,446,468 of NC_060119.1, forward strand.
ATCCCTCCACTCCCTTCAGCGGCCAACAAGGTCATGACAATAAATCTCGATTGAAATATATTGCCCACACTCACAAATAAGATGTAGCATTAGGTCTGTGGTGTGGACACTACTGGCTGGTTCATAAGGAAGCAAGTACACAAGTCATAATGTTTGCCACAAAGCAGCATAACTGGGGCATTCTAACTATATGTGTGTCGTCAATGGGGGGAACTACAGACAACACACAGCTGACAAAGGGCAGTTGCTTACTTGTAAGAAATTTGAAAAGAGAACCATCACATGGTAGTGGTCTCCTGTTGTTTTTAGTCTGTTCGTGTACACAGCACATTGTTCCCTGTTCCGAGTCTTCACAGATGTATTGTGTAGCTTCATGTGCAGTTCATGCCCACCTCCAAGTATCCCCATCGCCAAAATAAAATTAAAGCTTTATTCAGCCACAAAAGGATGTTGCAATCACAGCCCAGAATATATTGCTGAGGCAGCAGAAACTAACACTTACTTCATTATCTTTTCAGTGGTATGAGGATTAAATTGGAGCAATTCTCCTGTGTTTTCCTTTTTAAAGGAACATTTCAAAATGGAGTTAATCATTTAAACTTTTGCTTTACTACCCACAATTGCTAGGTACTAGACACTGACGTTGGTGCCAGTAACAACCTTTACATATAACCAGAGTTTCTTCGAGTTTTGTGAAATATCATTTGAAAATATTCTGCTATGGTAGTCACTGAAGGCATCGCACTTTCCTCTCTTGACAGCCAAACATGTTTCATTCAGTATCTCTCTGTCTATAGCCCTATACTTTGTCTTACACCTATTATACAGTAATCTCTGTTTATTTAGAAATTTCTTTATAGTGACTGTATACCATGGAGGATTCCTCCCATTATGAACTGCTCTACTGGGTATATACCTATGTCGTGCAAGGTCAACTATTCTTTTAAACTTGAGCCATACTTCCTCTATACACTCTTGCCCTGTGCTGAAAGTTTGAAGTTCCTCATTGGGGTATGACACTACTGATTTTTTTGACTAGTTTACTGAACATGTATACCTTTGTACTTGTAATTGTTTTGTCGTCCTTTGTATTCTGGAATCATTGCTACGCAACCACGTGATGGTCACTAATACAAATTTCAATGTGGACATCTGCAAATAGGTCAGGTCTATTTGTTGCCAGTAGATCCAATATATTTCCATTACGAGCAGGGTTCCGAACCATCTCTTCTAGGTAGTTTTCAGAGAGGGCATTTAGTAATGTTTCACAGGATGTCTTATTACATCCACTACTAACAAAACTGTAATTTTCCCCTATTAATTTATGGATGATTTAAGTCTCCAACGATGATTACAGTATGATAGGGGAACTTACATGCAAGTGAACTAAGGCTTTCTCTGGAGTTTTTGGTCACATCAGGAGATGAGTCTCTTGGGTGATAGAAGGATACAATTATAGGTAATGCTTCTGATCTTTAGACATACAGGTCTTGCTGATCCCCACACTTGGTACCCACAATCAATTTCCTATTTCACAAAAATCTTGCAGAACTGCAGCAGACGTGCTCCTACCCATGATCTGTGACCATTTCAATTGGTTTACATGTGGTAATCAGTTGAGGTTTTCACTGAACACAAACGCAAAACACCGTAAAATTGTTCATGAATAAGAAAGCTTGCAATATATAGCAAAAGTAGAAGCCAGGTGGACAAACATTGAGGTGTGGAGCATGTGCCTGTTCCTTCCTTATTACTTCTTTCCTCAAATGAATGTATCTGTAGGTCAGAAATTATTTCCTCCACTTATCTAAAGGCGCAGTTGGGGTAATTTGAATATAATGGGGTAAGTTGGGGGTAAATGACAATTTTATTCCACAATACTTAATCCAATCTTCCTAGATAGCCTATTCAGATTTAATCTACATTGTACATTTCACAGGTGGCTATAATATAGTGTTAATAATTTGTGCTGGCCACAGTGATACTGTCATTTTGAAATTAATGTATGTTTCTCTTAATAATGCAATGAGGATCTGGAATTTTAGTTCAAGAGGTGATGTTGAGAAAGTATGTGCGATACAGTAACCAAACTCAAGTATGTACGCCTTAAACATGTTTTAAACATAATTTTAATAAAATAGTAATATGTCGCTAACAGTTAGTTAGTAAATCACAGTTTATGAATCAGGCATAATTTCGATATAACTATATGTTGGAGCAGACAATGAACTCAAGTTTTCCTTTCTAGATCACGCTACACACATATATTAAGAAAATGGCATCCACACATGAGATCTTGAGAAGGTCAGAGAAGAGAGAAAACAGAGAATGTCAGTGTATGCTGTAGCTAAAAAATTCAACATTCCATACAAAACACTAAGGCATTGGAAGAAATTTCCTCCTGTTCATCAAGGTGCTGGTGGGGGTACAGCATTTTCTAAACAAGAGGAGAAACATATTCCTGGTATTTCAGTCCACTCGCCAAAATGTGGATACCCAATGGATAGAGACGATTTGAAACGCATGGTGAAAACAGTGAGTAGAAAGATTGCTTTCAAAAATGACATACCCAGTTATGATTTTCTTGTTAGGTTCCAACAATGGAGTATGAACTAGTAAAGTGAAAGCCTGAGCTTTTAACAAAAGGACGAGCAGAAGGGCTCTCTCATTTTGTTGTTAATGCATTTTTTTAACTTTATCAGCAAACATTTCCTGAAAATAATGGGCACCCAGAAAGAATTTTCAACCTTGACAATCTAGGCCTTGCAAATGATCCTACAAAAAGTGAAGTATCCCCCCCCTCAAAAAAAATAAATAAATAAAATAAAAAATTTAAAAAAAGTGCTAGAGTGACACATCCCATTTAGGGATTCAGAGGATACAGGAATATTACAGTACAATGTTCTCTTTGTAGCAAGTGCTGATGCTGGGCATTATCCTCCCTTTGTTATCTTTACAGGTGCTGGAACCCTGCGCAGGACTTGGGTTCAAAATAGGACAACTGGTGCACTATATGGTGTCACAGAATCTGGTGGGATGTAGGATTACATATTCAAAAGATAGCTCAATGTATCTGTCAATCAAGTCAAAAACACTTAAAAAATGTTTCTTGTCATCTTTGATGGGCATGGCAGTCATCTAAACTACAATGTCACCTGTACAGCAAGAGAATATGGCACTATTCTTCTGTCTTCCTACAAATATATCTCGTGCTCTTCAATCTTTGGATTTTAGTGAATTTGCCCAATGAAGAAGGCTTGGAAAGATGTCCTGAATAAATGGTGCCGCAAGTCCTGCTCAAAGAATATGGATAAGGCTGTATTTCCAAGTCTTTTGAAGAAGCTTGTAGCTGTTTCTTTCACAGCTAAGTACATATTCATGACTTCAAGAGGTCTGGTTTCTATCCAATACATAAAGATGCAACTGGTCATCATAGAACCAGTGGAGACACACCTTATCAGAGACATCTTCAGATAACTCTGAGGCTGAAATACACCAGACCCACTCAATTAGGTAGGGATAAAAATGTGCTGGGGGCCAACATCTGTGGGTAGGCCTACTGATACTGACAAACCCCACTATCAATAATGAAGAAACTAAGAGAAGCAAATATTAAGGCTGTATCATCTACACAGTCAGCAGGGCTTTGATCAATTCAAAGAGGAAACAATGAAGAGTACAAGGCAGTACTGAAGAAGTGCATACAAACAATGAAGTAAAAGAAAGACTAAAGGAAGACGAAGAGGTAAGAAATCAGAAGAAGAAAGTTCACATCAGTATGAGCAAAGAACTTGAAGAAGAAAATAAAGACCTGAAAAACAAAAGGAGCAATGCTTAAGTTGTGAAGAGACTTGGCTTTGCTAAGCCTTGTGATGGGAATGATAAAACTGAAGATGAAGAAGAAAGCCTTAGTTGTACTACAAGAATAAACTCAAATCCAGAAATAATAATGAGGTCATGGGTTTCAGTGCACTACTGAAGTGAATGTGATAATACAGCAGAGGAATGTGGGGAACAAGTAATAGCATAAGATCCACAGAAGCAATACCAATATTCAGTGAAGTTTTTATCCAAATGCAAGGGGCATGGTCATCAGAATATTTTCCCAAAAGTAGTCGACATAGAATGTATTTACTCAGGAAAATAGTTGAAGTGTTTTCTGTACTTGATTTTATGGGAGGTATTTCAAATTTACTTGAATGGCATGAGGTAGAATTATCTGTTTTATCTTTGTCATGTAACTCACATTACTGATTTCTCATTAGATTTTTTGGAAACTTAGTTGTGTGTGCTTTGTCATGGGTTTTATGGAATTAATCTTACCTAAAGTTCAGATAAGTGTGGCATTATAGTAGATTATAGTATGTTTAACTTAAACAGTACACTATGTACTCAAATTAACCCTTTCATGGGATAAATTGGGTATAGTTCAACTCAGGATAATTGTGATAAGAAAGGGGCATCATGCTTTAAAATGGAACAGAAATATTCTGGGTCACATAGTTAACTTATGAAGAATTCACACAATATTGTATCATGGTAATAAGCTGTAAGCTATTAAACTTAAAAATGCTGTTTCTTTACACCCATATTATTCCAGCTGAACCTAATGGAGGTAAAAAGGGTTAAAGATTGTATATAGGGGCCTAACAGGAAAAATTGTAGTAGCTTTGTCATACATGTTGTAGTTTTTAATTCCACTTTGCAGCTTGTTTATTCCTTAAAATATTTGTTGCCAATAAAGAAATTTGCGTGAGCTAATCTGTAATTTACAGAACCATTATCAAAAATCACTACATTTTCTTACAGACACAGACCTAGTTAACATTAGCCTTTGAAAATGACAGACATTACACGCTCATGTTAAATTACAATAGCTGGGCGACACTGTCTTTCCTGTTTCATCACTGTTCCCATTACCCTTCGTACAGACTATGCGCTATATCATACGTTACATTGACATACTTAATGTTCCTCCTTAATCTACGATTATTCACCATATAATACGGGCGGATTCTACACTGCTAACAGGGCTTGGTTCTGTACTATTATCAACAAAGTTAAAAAATGTGTTTGCATGTATTACATAAGAACACTTTCTACTCACATTTCTGGGTTTCTGCCCATAATATCTTTTCCACAATCAAGCATGGGCTTCAAGTCATTGAGGCATTTTCCTAAATATATTTGCTTGACACTTGTATCCGGCATTGTTTATGGCTTGTCGAAACACTTGTACGACGATCTGTCACAACTGTCATGCAACAGTTCGTTTTACAAATCTTTGCAACAAATGCAAACGTCGTATCATTTAAAAACAAACAATCGTCAAGTATGTATAAGAAATAACCACCCGCCGAACTTTATACACGGATGTGGACATCAACACACATATTTAATGCACAACGCAAATATTTTCCTCATCTTATTTCCCATACACGCCAAAGATAATTTTACATACACTAACAAGATCACCCAGGTTTAATCCGTTTACCGACTCAGCGAAGTTATACTCGAAGTTGACGGAACTTCTTGTATGGGAGATATATATATATATATATATTGTGTGTGTGTTTACAAGAGTATCTGCAAAAGTGAAAGATTATCTAAAAAACGCGAAATTCATGACAAGTGAAAAGGCACCACCATAACGGTAACACAAATTAAATAATATTCAAATACTTCCCCCATAAATAAAATAAAACCAAAATTAAGAGTACAGAAGAAACTGCGGTTATTTCTTAAACATTACAGGCAGATGCTAGATTCACCTTGGTAAGGCCTGTATCACGCAACGAGTTGCTTGTGCAAAATTCTGGGCAGACATTTCGTTGCGCGGGAATAACAGATTTGCGCAGATATCAGCGCAAATACGGATTTTGAAGTTGGAGGTTTGAGCGAAATTGCTCAAATCTGTGAGTTCAAATCTCATCTGCGCAGACCACTGGATCGTGTGGACAGGAGATCGCTGTTAATCTGGCCCCAAAACGTATTTGAGTCAGTTATTTGTTCAGTCAGGTGTTTCTCGTCTGTGTGTACACTTCACAGAGCGAATTTCAGAATGACAGCTACAGTGTTCTAGATAGTTGATTATCGAATTTTATCGAAATATATAGAAGTCACACACGCTTGTGGAAAATTAAACGAAGAGAATACAGAGATAGGGATAAGAAGGCAGCTGTTTATAATTTTTTTACAGAGAAATTACTAGTGGTTGGCCGAACGCAAAACAGGGAAACTGTGCATAATTAAAAGAAAATTCGTAGAAAATTGTTTGCAGAAAGGAGCTAAGCAAAGTAATGAAATCTATTCAGTCTAGTGCTGAAGGATTGCTAGCATACTTTCACTCAGTACTGTCCTATGCCATAATCTGGTGAGCCATGACACTGTAGCAAAAAAAGTAGGCACTATTTGTTCTAAAGAAGAGTGCAGCCAGAATACTGTATGAAGCTGATAATGGAAAATCTTAGAACTGTGCCTTCAGGGACATAGTTTTTATCAAACTTTTTTTACTTCCTAATATAGGAAGAGAGATTTAGAGGTGAACTGTAAAAATGACGATTACTGTATTGCAAGTAAAACTTTCCAGGTATAATATTAATCCCTGTCTAAAATACAGAATGGAATTTTATATTCTGGTGCAAAAGTTGCTGGTACACTTCAGACAGTGATCTGAAAATTTTGACTTAGAAACAAACTGAACTCTAGCTTATTGGCCACGTATATAATTCCAAAGGATATACTCTCTCCAACATATTTGAAACTGTAAAAATATGATCTGTAACTTGTCAGAATTGTGGTATAGTACCTTATTTGCTTTCATGACATCATCCTTCAGTACAGCATAAATAGCTCACGCGTGTTGGATGCTTGTTTCGAAATTGCAATTGCATATTCTACATGCTTCTAGCTCCTTTCACAAGGAATCTTAATGTCATCTTCTGCTGCCCATGTGGAGAAATTTCTCTCCTCAAATTTTCCGTATTTTAATAGGAATTATGAATATACACTTCCAAACCTATCCGCAAAGAGCTACACCAGTTGTCAAGGTCGCCCTGCAACTCGTGAGGTAAATTTATGTGCGAAAATTGCCTTTGCTTAAACATCCACTGTGCAGAAAATTCTGATCTGTTTTTCTGTTTGTGACATTTTGTTTGCTTTTCGGTTTTTGCAACACAAGTTGTGAACAAAGTCCGTAATAGAATTTCTTCTATTTCTGAATAAATGATATGAAGTAGAAACTGCAAAAAATATAATAATAATAATAATAATTAATAACAATAATAATTGTTTTGTGTAAAGAAAACTTATGTCAAAGTGACACATATCACGTCATTACGAAATGTTGTATTCACGGTCTATGGAACAAGGATTAATGTATTTATGAAAGTTATGATAAAAAACTTTGAAGTTACTGCACGAGAAAGCAGTCGTTCGCCAGTGAAACTTTTTTTTTTTTACATCAACAGATGACGGGTGAGGAGCAGATTGGAATTTGTGTAGTGTGAAAATACGCCATTTGCGACGATCTATTGCAAGCACAAACATCTGCGCAAATATCTGGGCAGACAGATCGTTGCATGTGGCCAGCGGAGATCAGAAACGGAGCAGGTACGAAATTAATATTGCGGGTTGCATACACTAGACACGAAGATGCCGCTGTTACTTCAGTGCTATACCCGCTGTCGCCGTTCCTGCTGTAGTGTGACGAACCTGAGAAGGTGGTGCTGCAGTCGCTCGCAACTCATCCACTCGTTCTCCTTTTCTGAATAATGCAGGACTGTAAGTCTAATCATGACATAATACAGAAGTTGAACGCACTAGCCTGCTGTGTTGTATAGCACTGCTAGGGCAAAAATGACTGACTCTAACAAAGCTGTGGTTTCTGACTCCATAAAAAATGCAGAACGAAAATTAAATGATAGACTTTACATTATTTGAAATGTCTGGAAGAGAAAGAGTTTTGTACATGGCAGATGGAAAACGTGTGAAGTTTGTAAAGCCCACAAAACGTTACACTCTTGTTTATTCTGCTTCCACCATGAAATGTATGTGATCAAAAAAAAAAGAAAACAGGACTCAGATCAGCGTCACTATTGTTTACCCGCAAGCAAGAAGTGTGCTATTTATGATTCAGTGGCACTCACATGCTGTGAAGATATTAGACCATTCAGTAAGATTCATGGCTCTAGTTTCAAAAAGGTAGCCCAAGCACTCATAAGTGCAGGAGCTGTAGTGCATTGTGACATTTATGTGGAGGCTATACTACCGTATCCAAGTACAGTTAGGAACAGAGTAATTGTAATTGCAGACATTGTTAAGAAGATGCTGGTCCACAGTTTATTGTTGTTACTGCCGATAAAAAATCCTCTTTCAAGACTGATATCTTGCAGATGGAGGACACACATAAAATAACATACAGTCTGTGACTGTATCCACAATTAGTTAACTATGGCATAGGGGGAGCAGAGTACTACTTACCAACCCATTTCCTGATAAGGAAAAAACAGCAGTTATCGTTTTACTGGAGCTTGTTCGCCGTTTCGACTCCTTAACAATTTCTGGGGACTTAATGAAATCAGCACCATTCATAATAGATCAAGGTTCTAATACAGTGACATGTCTGGCAGGCACCACAAGACTTCCTTGTACATCCTATGCTCTTAGCGCTTTGCTCAAACATAATTTTAATTTAGAGCTTTTAACATCGCAGCCAGAGGTAATCCGTTAGGAGAGACAGTAAACTCATGTAAAGCACTAGTGGCATATTATAAGAGAGTTAGTTTCTCAAAGTAACTCACAAAATCACCGAAGCAAGAGATCAAAGTCCAACACAACAGTTTATTAGACACGATAGTTTTAGTGTGTGATTCTTTGATTGAGGTTAGGGAATTACTCCCACAAAAAGAGTTAAACAGACTTTACAATATAAATGAACATACACTAAAAGAACTTGCCATGTTCTTCAAGCGATTCAAAGAAGCTAGTAGTGATCTAGAATGTGACAACTATCCATTTCTCAATTTAGTACTTCTTTGGCGATGTATACTTCTGGATGAGTACTTGAGCCCTAATGAATTAGAGAGTGACACCATGGCATTAATTAAATTAAGGTTCAGAAGTTACATAGAAGTACTTTTGTGTCCCTTATATTGAGATCTTTTGATGCTGAGCGCTGGAGACATGGTTAAATTTTCAAAGAGGTTGATGCTCTGTATGCAGACATTTCAGGTGGGTGAACAATTAACATTGTTTGTTTGTGGAACATGATAACAAGTGAATGTTACTGCAAATTGCGACATCTGTTCTTTCCAGTTATTCACGGTTCACATGAAAGTACACCATGCCCATCGAATCTGCCACAACTGTTGAGGGTACAGTTGTATGCAAGAAGCCTGGACCATATGAGCAAACACTGCAAAGTATCATTCTACCTCTCAATTTTTCCTATCAAAGAAATCACATACAGAACACGTGGCTGTATGCGAGTCGAACGCAGGCTATGTCACGTGACTGACGCCTCCAGACAGAACAGTGGAAAGATTGACCTGTAGCAACTTCTGCCTCTTCAGAATGCATCATCAGTCTACCATTAAATCATACCTCGTTACAGCTCCATCTTAATCGATCACCCTGTCCACTCTCTGTTATCCTTTAACGCAGATGCAAGTAAGTTCAAAGGTGGAGGATTCTCTGTCTTCCAGGAAAGTGTCAAATACAGTAGTTAACTCGCATGTATCACTGATAACTCAACAGACATACAGTATAATGCTACCTTGACGGAAAAAAATTGACTGCTTCCCTGATTCCATTCGCTTCCATGTCGACGTTTTCTCGGATTCCTATTGCTGCCACATACTTGTCGCCATGTAAAAATTGTTCTGTGCGAACAAGAAGATACGCAAGTACTTCGTCTGCTTCCCTGCATTTCATCGTATATTTTCAAATTTTACCTATTCCCGGTTATTTTTCTCATATTCTATCTATTTTTTTAAGTCAGTTCGATCCATGCGATCATGACATGACCCTTCGTTCTGTGTTCTAAAACTTCTTGTAAATGTAGCACAGCTGCAAACATCTAGCCCAATTGCACTGATTGGGAGATGTAATATAGCACTGTACTCGATTGTATCCAATCAGCTCCACATTTGAAGAGCTTTTGCTCAGTGTTCCTCATGTCTGTGTATATGCGTGCGTCGCCTGTTCGTCTGGAGTCATTTATTCAAGAAGTATTATACTTGGTAGTAGTAGGGGATGCGTGATAGATTCACCTTGAGCATGAGGTTTATAATGTATGTGTTTGTGTTCCTAAATATGCAAGAAGAGTATCTAAAGTGATAACGATGGTACAGATGTTTCTATTTCCAGAGCCACTGCCCTCAGCAGAGTGTATTTCCGATATTTCGCTCATTGCCGAACGTCGTAAAATTGACCGCAGTCATAAAATTTAGTTGTAAGGACAGGCATAAAATATTCAGGGTGGTCCATTGATCGTGACCGGGCCAAATATCTCACGAAATAAGCGTCAAACGAAAACACTACAAAGAAAGAAACTTGTCTAGCTTGAAGGGGGAAACCAGATGGCACTATGATTGGCCCGCTAGATGGCGCTGCCATAGGTCAAACAGATATCAACTGCGTTTTTTAAAATAGGAACCCCCATTTTTTATTACATATTCGTGTAGTACGTAAGGAAATATGAATGTTTTAGTTGTACTACTTTTTTCGCTTTGTGACAGATGGCGCTGCAATAGTCACAAACATATGGCTCACAATTTTAGACGAACAGTTGGTAACAGGTAGATTTTTTAAATTAAAATACAGAACGTAGGTACGTTTGAACATTTTATTTCGGTTGTTCTAATGTGATACATGTACCTTTGCGAACTTATCATTTCTGAGAACGCATGCTGTTACAGCATGATTACCTGTAAATACCACATTAATGCAATAAATGCTCAAAATGATGTCCGTCAACCTCAATGCATTTGGCAATACGTGTAACGACATTCCTCTCAACAGCGAGTAGTTCGCCTTCCGTAATGTTCGCACATGCATTGACAACGCGCTGATGCATGTTGTCAGGCGTTGTCGGTGGATGACGATAGCAAATATCCTTCAACTTTGCCCACAGAAAGAAATCCAGGGACGTCAGATCCGGTGAACGTGCGGGCCATGATATGTATGGTGCTTCGACGACCAATCCACCTGTCATGAAATATGCAATTCAGTACCGCTTCAACTGCACGCGAGATATGTGCCGGACATCCATCATGTTGGAAGTACATCGCCATTCTGTCATGCAGTGAAACATCTTGTAGTAGCATCGGTAGAACAATACGTAGGAAATCAGCATACATTGCACCATTTAGACTGCCATCGATAAAATTGGGGCCAATTATCCTTCCTCCCATAATGCCGCACTATACATTAACCCGCCAAGGTCGCTGACGTTCCACTTGTCGCAGCCATCGTGGATTTTCCGTTGCCCAATAGTGCATATTATGCCGGTTTGCGTTACAGCTGTTGGTGATTGACATTTCGTCGCTAAATAGAACGCGTGCAAAAAATCTGTCATCGTCCCATAATTTCTCTTGTGCCCAGTGGCAGAACTGTACACGACGTTCAAACTCGTCACCATGCAATTCCTGGTGCATAGAAATATGGTACGGGTGCAATCGATGTTGATGTAGCATTCTCAACATCGACGTTTTTGAGATTCCCGATTCTTGTGCAATTTGTCAGCTACTGATGTGCGGATTAGCCACGACAACAGCTAAAACACCTACTTGGGCATCATCATTTGTTGCAGGTCGTGGTTGAGCTTTCACATGTGGCTGAACACTTCCTGTTTCCTTAAATAACGTAACTATCCGGCGAACGGTCTGGACACTTGGATGACGTCGTACAGGATACCGAGCAGCATACATAGCACACGCCCGTTGGGCATTTTGATCACAATAGTCATACATCAACACGATATCGACCCTTTCCGCAATTGGTAAACGGTCCATTTTAACACAGGTAATGTATCACGAAGCAAATACCGTCCGCACTGGCGGAATGTTAAGTGATACCACGTACTTATACGTTTGTGACTATTACAGCGCTATCTATCACAAAGCGTAAAAAGTGGTTCAACTAAAACATTCATATCTCTTTATGTACTACACGAATATGTAGTAAAAAATGGTAGTTCCTATTTAAAAATACGCAGTTGATATCCGTTTGACCTATGGCAGCGCCATCTAGTGGGCCAACCATAGCGCCATCTGGTTTCCCCCTCAAGCTAGACGAGTTTTGTTCTTTGTAGTTTTTTCGTTTGATGCTTATTTCGTGAGATATTTGGCCCGGTCACTATCAATGGACAACCCTGTATATGATTGTGGTTTCTTAGGATGATCATTCTGTATATGCGTGCAGTGTAGGTGATCTGTGCACAAATGATTCACATTTCCCGTTAACGGTAGGAGTCGTGTAAATGTAGATGACTTAACTGTGTTATTGCTTTGGTGATCGCGCAGAAACTTGAGAAGAGTGAATATGGAGGTGTGTTTGTGCTGGACCTTTATTCGCTCCCATGTAAATTGTTCGGTTGACTGTTTCCGCACATTTCCCATCTTTATTTAGTTGAGAGAATATCGACTGTGGTGTGTGCATCTAGCAAGTGGAAGATACGTTTACTGGTTCTCTAGCCATGAGGAACACCTTAGTTGAGTTTGTAAATTAGGGGGATGATTTGGAATCTATTACATCACCGACATCGGTATTCGCGAGTGGAAATACCAGTTTTCTCTATTTATTTCGAGTTCTCACGTAAAGGTCTTCGCAGGAGGGATAAGCGCTAAAGTTTCGGGTTTGTAGAGAAATAATTTCCAGTCTATATCATCGGAATTACGTTGCGCGAGCGATGGGTAGCATACTGCTGTGTGCTTGATATCGAGAAGTACCGCGAATATAGTATGATATTCTAGCAAGCCATGCGAGATTAGATATGTTCTTGTAATCCCAGAGTCTGTCGATGGGTGTAGAAAAGCGAGCAAGCTGGCAGGCAGGTCCAGACGAGAAACTGTAACGTGTTTGTGCCGAGGAGAAAAGAGCCCGAATTTGTAGAACCGTTCTGAGAGTGACTTCTCATCCACTGAGGGCTCTCTGGTCACTCGCTGGGGGTGGATGCCCGCCCGACCTCGTGGTAAATATCTGGTGCCACGAGTATACGTACTGTGCTGTCTGTCTTCACGGTATATGTATGAATGATGTAAAGGGGCTGACTTTGTATGGTGCAGGATACGAATTGCATTTTTACTAGATCGATACAATATGCAGTGATATATTGATAGGACGGAGATTGGTTTCATGTTCTAGTAGTCAAGCTCCTGTCCTCGGTGGAAGAGCAGTGTAATTAAATAGGAGTCTTTCCGTATTTGACGATATTTCGGGTACGTGGTGATATATTGATGGGTTGTAGATCTGTTTCACATTTTAATATTCAAGCTCTTCTCCTCGTTGGCCGAGTAGTGTGATTGAGTAAGAGTCTTTTCGTATCTGACGATATGTAGGACACATTGCTGGGTTGAATTGCCAGTTAAATATGGTAGTTGAAACACGTATGTAACGCAGCAGCGATGGCGAGGCATTGTAGCATCTGTGACCAGAGAGTTTGCGCTTGACCGCGCGAGTGTTGCGAGCGGTTCTCAGTCTGTCAGTCAGTCGTTGCGTGCAGTTCGCTAGTTGTCGCTATGCAGAGCAGTACTCTGTCTGTAGTCGTTGCGAGTCTGTAGCACTGTCTAGTTGCGTGCAGTACTCAGCAGTCGTTGCGAGTCTGTAGCTCTGTCTAGTTGAGTGCAGTACTCTGTCAGTATTTGTCGCGTGCAGTACGCTAATAGTCGTCATGCAGAGCGGTCGGTCAGTAGTAGCAGTCCAGTGCGGGTGATGTAGGCGGTCGGCAACACTGGTCAAGATGGTGAATAAGGTATACTGTTAATTAATATAATCATTAGATAATGAAAAATTTTATTTATTGTAATTATTGTCCAACAAGTCCCCCAATAATAATTTTTATTTCAAAAGCATTTTTTTCAAAAATTTAATTTTTTATTGAACTAAAGATTTCGTTGCACTTCCCGTTTCATTCCACTTCTTTTGAAGAAAAATTTCACTAAAATCACAAAAAAAAGAGAATATTATTATTTGCAATGCAGTTCCTCCAAGCCGTGCAGAAAGATAAGAGCAGAAATGTGACATCCATTTATTCTGAGGTAAGACTTTAATTCTGATTGTTTTGCACAGGGCCAAAGACCGATATTTCGGTTTAATTGTATTTTCTTGTCACTGAACGGACTTTAAATTTTGTGAAGAATTTTTATTTGAGTCAGATTGCGTATTTCACATTTTTGTTGCCATTGTCAGTACATTTCATTGTGGGCAGGTTACGCTTAGCACAATGTCCATTAGCATCCCTAATTAAATATTGTCGTGTTTCTTTCTTTCAAATTTTTGTGGGGAGATTACACTCGGCTCCCATTTGTATTAAGTATTGTAATTTTATTTCTTTTAAATTACGGTGGGGAGGTTACACTTGGCGACACCCAGTCCAGGATCGTATTTCGTTGAGAATCTTTTGAACAACAGTCAGATATCTGCTCTTATTTGCTTAGATATAATTAGGATTTGGCGCAACGCTTTTATTAACTTGTGACTTTCTTTCTACAGGTCAACGGCAATTCTTTGCTCTGTTGTATTTGTGTGTTATTTTTGCATTGTGCTTATTTATTTTGTGAAAAATTTTGACTATTGTAAAAATGCCGCGAAAGACTGTGAATAGTGTATCGCGAGGTATTATGAATGAAATTACCGGGTCAAACGACTTTACCGATAGGACATGTGACATGCAGTGTAATGATGACAATCCTGCGTTCACTAACAATCAATGCGTTCCAACCACTAATGATGATTTTTGTCTTAATGACGAACAAACGAACTCGGTTATGTCGTCTGTTAATTTGACGACAATTGATGACGCAGAACGCTCTATTGTAATGAGCGCTGCCCAGCTTGACACACCCGATTTGGAAAACTCAAGTAACGAACAGACAAATTTGTCTAATGAAAATGAACAGATCACACAAAGTAGGACAGATTTATTTAATTCCGAAACAATGACTGATAGTATACATTTGACTGACAAACCTTTTTGTAAATCTCAAAATGACCAAATGGTTACAGAAAGTGAAACAATTCCAGATCCACTGTTGAACAGCACAGAGAATAGAAATGCTGACCTTGAGTCGAATCCAATTATGGCTTTGTTGCGACAAATGAGTAAACAACAGAGTGAAGATTTCAAACAACTTAGCGAACAGGTCAAAAAACAGAGTGTGGATAGCAAACAAGATAACGAAAATCTCAAACAACAACTTAGTGAACAGGTCAAACAAGATAATGAAAAACTCAATCAACAGTTAAATGAAAAATTAGACGACAATTCCAGACAGCTTAGTGAACAAATAAGAGCCGTTGCCGCGCAGTGTCATGACACTAAGGAACAGTTGCGAGTGGAAATTGAGGCTTGTTCACGAAAAAATAGCGAAGAAATTAAATCTGTTGCGCAAGAATTAAGGGAAATGCAAACAGCCGCAACAGAAACACTCAGAGACGAAATTAGCGGAGTCGCCAAACAGTGCTCTGAAAAAGCTACACAATTACGGGACGAGTTTAAAGCAATGACGGTAGAACTTTCGCGCACAGTGGACGCAAAGATAGACGCGAAATTCGAACAGCAGAACACTCAGATTGACGAACGCTTTAATCTTCACATACAAAACAGTGATACGCGTTTCCGCAAATTTATTCAGGATCAAAATAAAGTCAAACGTCAGGTTATGGAAACAATCACTGCACAAAGACAAGAGGACAAACGTAAAATATTCGCGAAAGCGAAGACGTATGTAGACAATAATATTACTACAGTGTCCGACAAAATTAATACCATAGAACAATTGAACGCGGAATTACGGGATGAAATTTCTGACCTTAAATCAAAAACAGATACACACGCAGTAAATATTCAAACAGTGACAGATAGATTCGAACAATTAGATCTAACACAGGATTGTGATGTTATCAAAGCTAATGTTAAAAAACTGAGCGAAACTACGCGCAAGTTGCAAAAACAGATTAATGCGTCTGATTCTAAAACCGATGATCAGGTTAAAATACTGACTGAAAAATGTGATGAATTGGCCAGTCGTATTGATGTTATCGAAAATGCTAATGACAATAAATCAGACGATACTGCACCGGTTTCATTTATCCAAACACCTGAATTTCAAAATTTACAACAGACAATTAATGAGATCGATTCATCTAACAACACGTTACGTAGGAAGTTGTCAAGTTTACAACAAGAAGTAACAGAAATGAAAAACACTTCAGTTAATAACATACAACAGACACCACTTTATGAACATTCGTCAGATACACGCAGCGCGTATAATTTGGGTAATCTACAGAGAGTACGGGACTTAGATTGCGATCAACCACAGTTCAATAGATTCTCTTACGATCCTGAACATGTTCCATCACACAGAGATGATAGTTTCGACTACAAACATTTTCTGTCAGTGAGAAAGTTTAAAGTTTTTAAAAACGATAGAACGCAGATTCACCCACTGGATTGGATTCAACAATTTAGCTTTGCTCTTCCACCGAATTGGCCTGTAACACACAAACTTGAATTTATTTGCAGTTTTTTGGAAAGCGAACCGGCAACTCGTATGAGACCGATCGCGAGGCAATGCTATTCAGTAGAGGAATTTCAGAATGCTTTTCTGTCAGCGTACTGGTCGAAGACGACACAGCGCGGAATTAAAGACCAACTAATTAGTTTGCCAAACTATGAAAACTCAAATTTTCCCAGTGTAACGCAATTTTTTGAGCACATGGTACAACAAAACCAGTACCTAAGTGAACCGTACAGTGAATCCGCACTTATACAATTATGCATTTCCAAATTACCACGGTCATTACGAGTGTCACTTCTAACAGGTCAGCAAAAAGAAAACATTTCAGCATTCAGAGATCTTTTACAGCTCTTGGAAGTACAGCAATCTGATTATTCTTTTGTAAACAAAAACTTTTTGAGTAACAACCAAGGTCAACAACAGTACTGCAATTATGATCAGGGACGTAATTCCAATCGGAAAGATAACAGACGTTTTAGGAACGACAACTACCAAAACTTTAATAACAGGCAAAATTCTAATTATCAATACCGTCAACATTTTCAGCAACAGGAACAACACTTTAGTAACAATAGAGGTGTTTCACAACAACAACATCAAAACCAGCCGGTTAACATACCTAACCAACAATGGAATACACAAGGTCAACCAGGCTTTAATGTTTCGCCGCGTGGACGTATAGCCCCTGGTCCAACAAATAGTAACGCACGGGAGCAGAGAAACAACTATGTACAGAGAAGACAGTATTTCAACTCCTATCGCAATACACCGTATATGAATGACTATTACGACAGACGTAAAAACGATGAGCACAATTACCAGCGTACATATAATAACAGTCGGTCTCACCAACAGCAAAATCATACGCAAGAACATATTCTTATGAATGAACCCGACAGTAGGTACCATCCAGAGCGTAACACGTCTGGAAGAAGTAATAGGACAGTTCAAATAGTCGAAATGCCACAGAATCCTCCTAATAATAATAACACGTCAGATAGAATCTGACTAGATAATGTACAGGACGCATCTTCCAATAATACAAGCACTACTTTAGACACGCAAAATGTTGTTCACGAAAATGTAATTACTTTTGACGACATCAGAGACACTCTTTTACAGGAAAGACCAGTTATTCAGAAATCTATATCACATCCTGTTATCGAAATCAAAATTGGTTCATCGAAATTCTCAGCAGTAATTGATTCCGGCTCACCGATATCAGTAATAAATGAGGAGACTTTCAACGAGTGCAACAAAGAGAATAAGTATCCGACATTACCTTTAGGCAAAACAAAAGTGAAAGGAGCAGTATCGAGTAAAGGTGTAGACGTTGAATTACAGACGCATTTATCATTTTGTATTGGAGGTCATACTTTTCACTCTAATTTTTGGATTGTTCCTTTATTGACAACAGACGTTATTTTAGGTACGAATTTTCTGGTACAACACGACGCAGTTATCGATTTTCAAAATTCTTATTTAATGTTAAAGGATGAAAATGTACAACTTGCTTTAGAATTTCAGCACGCATTATCTGCGGAAGAACAAACAATCAACCGCACAGAGATCATTTCCGCAACACGTGACATAGACTGTAATCCCACATTGTTAACGGATACGTACGTACACAACTATAATACTCCAGACGAAGCTGACTACGACGTAATGCAATTGATTTCTGATAAGGTTAAAGAGAGCAGTGCAACTACAGACGATGAACGAACGCAATTACACAAAATTCTTTTACAGCAAGCTCCAGTTTTTGACAATGTTCCTGGTACTATGTCCGGATTTATGTATGAATTTCAAGTCAAACAGCACGACACATTTAAAGCAAAGCATTATCCCATTCCATATATTCACAGAGAACAGGTTAAAAAAGAATTGCAGGATATGCTCGACCAAGGAATTATAGAACCAGCAGTTAGTCCGTACATAAACCCGCTACATATTGTTAAGAAAAAAGATGGCTCACTTCGCCTTGTACTTGATTCACGTCACATTAATGACATTATTATTAATGAAACAGATCGACCACAGACACTAGAGGAACTTTTACAGAAATTTCATGGTACAGCTATTTATTCTACATTAGATTTGAAATCGGGATTTTGGCAAATTCAACTTCATCCGAACTGCAGAAAATACACAGCTTTTCTCTGTTTCGGCGACTGTTATCAATTTTGCAAATTACCGTTCGGCTTAACTATTGCTTCTGCAGCCTTTATTCGCGGTTTGAACACAATACTTCCGACAGAACTTAAAGACAGAATTACGACGTATGTAGACGACATTCTTATCGCAGAAGCTAACTGGTCTGAACACAATCTGATTCTTGAACAACTGTTACAAACTTTCCATGCACAAGGACTTACAGTTAACCTCAGTAAATCGCACTTTGGTAAAACTTCTATAAAATTTCTTGGACACGTAATTTCAGCAGAAGGCATTGCACCTGATCCGGAAAAACTTCAGGCTCTACGTGACATTACTGTTCCTACGAGAAGAAGCAATTACGCAGTTTTTTGGGCTTAATTAACTTTTTTCGTAAATTTATTCACCATTCTGCTTTAGACACGCCTAGACTATGCCAATTAACAGGTAAAAACACTATCTGGTCTTGGGATAAGCAAGCACATTCTGAATTCATGAACCTGAAACATGCTCTGTTGAATGCTCCACTTTTATCGCACCCAGATCTTACTAGAAATTTTTCCATTGCCACCGACAGTTCCAACACCGCTTTAGGTGTACATATTTTCCAGGAAATTGAAGAAGATGGTTGTACAGTAATTAAAAACATCGCATTTGCAAGTCGCATTCTGTCACCTGCTGAACGAAATTATTCTGTTACTGAACTTGAAACATTATGTGTTGTTTGGGCATTTACGAGATTTCGGCATTTTGTTTATGGCAGACATACCACTGTTTACACAGATCACAGAGCGATACAATTTTTACTTTCAGCTAAATTTACTCACGACAGACTAAGCAGATGGAAACTGTATTTACAGGAATTTAATTTTACAATAGTTCACATTCCCGGCACACAAAATGTTATAGCAGACGCACTATCGCGTTCTCTGAGCAACAATCAGCAAGACGTAGCAACCAACTTCTGCAAAACAAATTTCAGTGTCATGTACATTCAGCAAGTTGCATTTGAAAACTTTATTTCATCGTCATTACAGGACATAGCAAAGGAGCAAAATAAAGACAATGTGTGGAAAGAAATTAAACACCTTTGGCAAGATAGGAATAATGTTACGATTAGGAACCACTACACTGTACGCAATGACATTCTGTTTCGCCGCTCTCACCCTGACAGCAACAATTGGTTATTATGCATACCTGACGAACTAGTTAACAAATTAATTTGGTACACTCATTTAAGCTACACACATTACGGAGCACGAAAATGTTTTCTTATACTGAGACAGAACTGTTATTTTACCAACATGGAGAAACGTATACGACGAGTTTTAGCATCTTGTAAAATTTGCCAGAAAGCTAAATCAGACACCACTTCACATATTCCTCCTTTATATCCCATTATACCTGTTAAATTAAGACATATGGCCGCAGTAGATATTTTTGGTCCGATTCCGAGAACTAACAGAGGTTTTTGCTACATTTTTGTCGCTGTTGAGCTTACTTCAAAATTTGTTACTTTCACTCCATTACGCAAAGCTACTGCCAAAACTGTTTCGAAAGCATTTGTAAAACATTTTCTATCTCATGTAGGGCATGTAATGAAAGTAATTTCTGATAATGGATCACAATTTCGTAGTAGCGTATGGACACGCATGTTACGAGCCAGAAACATTTCTCCGATCTATATATCCAAGTACCAAGCTTCTTCGAACCCCTGTGAACGATTAATGAAAGAAATTGGTAAACTGTGCCGAATATACTGCCACAGAAGACATATTGATTGGGACACACACATATTCTCATTCCAAGATGTAATTAATTCCATTCCAAATGAATCCACTATGCTATCTCCGTCTGTTATACTGAAAAATGCTGAACCACCTAACAAAATTAAAGAATTAATAACATTTCCTACATCTCGTCGATTACGACACCACGAAATAATTGACATTGCGCTGAACAACATCAAACGTGCCGCAGAGCGCCGGAGAAGACAGCAAAAACAGGTTTGTACACGCCGCGACTTTCACGTTGGTCAGAAGATACTAGTACGTACACACTATTTATCCAGTAAATTAAAAGGTAAGTGCAGTAAATTTGAACTTCTATACGCAGGTCCATATCGGATTCGCAGCATCCCTCACCCCAATGTTGTACACGTCGAAACTTTGAGAACCAGAAAATCGAAAGGCAATCACCATATCTCAAACATTAAACCGTTTATTGAATGAAGACACTTTATGATTCAACACACTATGATGCCATTTACTAATGCAATTATATTCACCTGACTAATTACTGATGATTATCGTATTTTTTTCTTGGCAAGTGCCCGGCAAGGTAAGGTTAGCAGGTCGCTCTTCTTGTCGTTACACATCAGACCGTGCATATTTTTCCAAATGAACTTACGTATTTTGTGAATAATTATGCAATTCTATGTAATGACGTATTAATTTTATCAAATTCTCTCTCCATTAAAGTCTTTAATTCTCGCCTCGATTAACTACACTACATACAAGCTGAACACAACGAACGTCACATTTTGTCCTTTTATGTATGATTGTATTCCAGTTTTGTTTATATGCACTGTGAAATAGTTAAGATATAACACACACCAGTCGACTTTGACTTTTTTTTTTTTTTGCCCTATGATATCTCAACATCGTGACTGTTTTACATTTTTCCTTTTGCTGCTGCATTGTATTATTCTGTGTATATTTTTGCATTTGAACACTGTCAATGTTTTTGACATATTACGTTTTCTGTCATGTTATGCTGTATGGTTAATTATGTCACCATAAACCAGTCATTATTTAGTGGGTATATGATTTAAATGCAGGACATTAATCTCTGTCATCAATTTCAGAAAGAAATGATGCATGTAAGAAATAAATTCAACAGAAATGGGAATTTCACCTACGGAATAAACGAAAGAAGATGCAATAGCTTTATGGGGAAGAGTAAATGGATCAGGATTAACAAGAATATACTATACTCATCACAGAATAGCAGTCTTAACTAATTTTTTCTTTCAGAATACAAGGTGATTGATGCAGGCTGTCAGACTGAACTACACATCTTAGTTTTAGTGATGAAATATGCTAGAGATAAGGAATAGTTATGTAATGAGTAATGAAGTGATTTTTTGCAGATGATAATGAATACTGATGAATAATGATGAAGGATATGATGTTATGAATAATGAAGTTTTTCTTTACAGGTGATGATAATAGTGAAGTTATGATGATATGGATAATGAAGTTTTCTTTACAGATGAGGATAATGTTGAAGTTATGTATTTAAGTTATGTAGTTATTTAAGTATTTGTTGCAGTTTGCTTTGACAGCAGGTGTTATATTGCATAGTAGGATGACGGAAAGTTTTGGAAAGGACAGCTATGGAACACATTTTTATACACATTTCACTACCTGTTAATTCGAAGTTCACTACTGTTCAGCATAGTGTGCGTTTCTTCTTTCAGGTCAATAATCCATTTTGTATTTTTTCCAGGAGAAGCTTTTCATGATACTTACTAAACCTGTTACTTATTATACCTGTTCTAGTACTTGCATTTTTATATTTTACCCATTTTTGTCTATCATTTATAAATGTGATCACATATACTGCCTTGTTACATAACCTTGGTACAGCTGACTCATGACGAATGACGTTACCTATCCTCGTTTGCAGCAATAGGTCAAAAGCAAATAGTGTTATGTCTCAGCAATTAATTATCGATCCCAATGCAATGCATTGCTAACAAACAAAAAAAAAAAAAAAAAAAAAAAAACCAAATAGTGATACCAGTTTGAGAAAATAGGATACTACTTATAATGCCTGTGATTATTAATGCTATGACTGTAATTAGCTGATTTTTAATAATGACTTCATAATGATCTGAATAATACTGAATGATGATTCTATTCAATACTTGCTGGCCACTGAGTGCCAATAATTAATGTCACTTGAAGAATTGTTATTAATTATGCCATTAATTAGCCCTTTTTTTTCCATGTTGAGTTTTCATGTTTTGGTTAATGGCCAATGAGTGCCAATAATTTGTATCACTCAATGTATTATGTTAATGCTAGGCCAATAATTGACTCTCCTTTTCAACTAAGACTTCTGATGAACATTATTCTGTCATACTAAATATACTTTGTAACTGGCCAAGGACCGCCACTGTTTATTGTAATACGATTACCCATGATGCCAGCTAGTGATTCTTAATAGATTGGAATGACACATAATTAATTAACTATGGTACTGTTTAATAATGCTTTGTAATTAGGAGAAGACTAATGATTCTTACTATATTAGAATGACAAATGATTAATTAACGACAAATGATTAATTAACTGTAATTAGGCAAATGATTAATTAACTGTAATTAGACAAATGATTAATTATGACAAATGATTAATTAACTGTAATTAGGAAAAGGCTAATGATTATTATTGGAATGACAAATGATTAATTAACTGTAATTAGGAGAAGGTTAATGATTCTTAATTACACTGTGACAAAAAAGAATGCGATTATTTCATAATGCTTTGTAACCAGGAAAAGAAGGCTACTGATTCTATGTAAAACAATTAATGAACATTTTTCTGTAATACTACATACTTGGTACAGAAATGTTCAATAACTGGGCTATGAATGCCACAAACTACTAATTAAGTCTGTAATTGTCAATATTATGTGACTTGATGTCCTTCACCTCATAAGCTGACTACCCTGAATTACTGCAATGTCCATTTGTCCTGTTTATCCCAGTGATCATGGAGCACTATATTTGGTTTTGCACTAATTCTACGTTGGTGTGCCTTGTAAGAGTGTGGTGTTGACACGACATGCTGTCCACCACCATGAGCGATGAAGACATTATTATGGTCCCACTGTTTGGTGTACCTAATGTACTGCCAAAATGAAAACATGGAACATTACTACGACAGTTCAGTGTCTTGGCTACACTGATAAATTCTGATGGGAAAAGAACTTTAAGTTGTGTCACTTGGTGTTGTACTTCTGTGGAAAGATATGGACTTTCAGAACAGCTGTGTGCAATCTAAAGTGCTACAACCATGATGCAATCCTTCCCTTTCCTATCCTAATTCTTGTCACATAAGGAAAATAATTTTTTTTGGTTAACTGCATTTATGTTCGTAGGTTATACATTTTTTTTTCTCGATTCACTGAACTCCAGTGTGAGTACACTTATGTCACTGGTCGACATGATGTTTTGTCATTATGTTTATTTGTTGTGAAAATGCTAAAGACATTTTTTCAGTGCGTGTGCACTTTGGACATGATTTTTTGCCATTATGTTTATTTATTGCGAAAATGCTAAAGACATTTATTTTTTC
Source organism: Schistocerca americana (assembly GCF_021461395.2). Taxonomy (NCBI): domain Eukaryota; kingdom Metazoa; phylum Arthropoda; class Insecta; order Orthoptera; family Acrididae; genus Schistocerca; species Schistocerca americana. The sequence goes on from NC_060119.1 coordinate 812,470,733, forward strand.
GATTTGTTCTCAACTACAGTGCATGTGCACTTATGTTAGGTGTTAATATGTTTTCTACTGAACTTTAGTGCCTGTGCATTTTTCTCATTTTTCAATATGATTGTACTCATTCTGTATATTCAATACTTCAATGCGTATGCACTTATATCATTTGTTACTCATTGTATATACATTTCATCATTTACTGATATGTTCTCAACTGCAGTGCATGTGCACTCATGTCACTTGTCAATATAATATTTTTTGCCAGTCTGTTTATTTGTTCTGAATATGCTAAAGAATTTTTTCAGTGCCTGTGCACTTTGTTATCTGTCAAATAATTTGTATATACATTTTTCTGATTTGCTACTATGTTTTGTACTCACATTTTGTCTTTGTCTGATATATTTTGTACTTAGTGCGTGTGCACAACATTTAAATATTCTGTAAGTTGTAGAATTTTGTTAATTAAAGAAAAATTTTGCCGCGATTGCCAAGTCCAAATGACTCACCATCGCTGCCAAATTTTTGCCCCCCCAGTGGAGGGTTATGAAACACGTATGTAACGCAGCAGCGATGGCGAGGCATTGTAGCATCTGTGACCAGAGAGTTTGCGCTTGACCGCGCGAGTGTTGCGAGCGGTTCTCAGTCTGTCAGTCAGTCGTTGCGTGCAGTTCGCTAGTTGTCGCTATGCAGAGCAGTACTCTGTCTGTAGTCGTTGCGAGTCTGTAGCACTGTCTAGTTGCGTGCAGTACTCAGCAGTCGTTGCGAGTCTGTAGCTCTGTCTAGTTGAGTGCAGTACTCTGTCAGTATTCGTCGCGTGCAGTACGCTAATAGTCGTCATGCAGAGCGGTCGGTCAGTAGTAGCAGTCCAGTGCGGGTGATGTAGGCGGTCGGCAACACTGGTCAAGATGGTGAATAAGGTATACTGTTAATTAATATAATCATTAGATAATGAAAAATTTTATTTATTGTAATTATTGTCCAACAAGTCCCCCAATAATAATTTTTATTTCAAAAGCATTTTTTTCAAAAATTTAATTTTTTATTGAACTAAAGATTTCGTTGCACTTCCCGTTTCATTCCACTTCTTTTGAAGAAAAATTTCACTAAAATCACAAAAAAAAGAGAATATTATTATTTGCAATGCAGTTCCTCCAAGCCGTGCAGAAAGATAAGAGCAGAAATGTGACATCCATTTATTCTGAGGTAAGACTTTAATTCTGATTGTTTTGCACAGGGCCAAAGACCGATATTTCGGTTTAATTGTATTTTCTTGTCACTGAACGGACTTTAAATTTTGTGAAGAATTTTTATTTGAGTCAGATTGCGTATTTCACATTTTTGTTGCCATTGTCAGTACATTTCATTGTGGGCAGGTTACGCTTAGCACAATGTCCATTAGCATCCCTAATTAAATATTGTCGTGTTTCTTTCTTTCAAATTTTTGTGGGGAGATTACACTCGGCTCCCATTTGTATTAAGTATTGTAATTTTATTTCTTTTAAATTACGGTGGGGAGGTTACATAGTCTGTGTGAAATAGTTTTTGCTGCTGGAAGTCTTGTCTGCAGAAAGAAGAAAAAAGGTGGACAGTGGTTCCACACTGGTGGCATCAGTAAGTTGGCAGGTAAATTCCATAAGAGCCGATCATAATGTTAGATTCATTCACAAGACATCCTTTGTGCTGGGACGTAGGTATGTCTACAAACTGATTCGAACAAGATGGAGGCAAGGTAAGTATGGAAAGTTCTGAGAAAGCAAGTGTTCAAAGACAAGTTGAAGCATACCATCCATATCTGGTGGGGATGCCGTCACTCATCCGCCACTAAGGCATTAGGAAATCTGCAGAACTGTAGCTGTAGGATACCTAAAATTCATGACTTTTTTTAACTTCTGTATGACACTGCTTCGAATTCTGTTTGCATAATAGTTCTGAATCGCCCCCGTCTGTGCATAGACAGTGATCTGTTTCCAAAGAAGGAGAATTCTTTTATGATTAAGAGTGTTGAGGTATATCGACAGAAGGACAAACACTCCACAGCAAAGCGTGAGCCACGCTGGGTATGCAGGCATGGCTAGACACAGCTTGCATGTTGTGTTAGGAATGTGAGGAACAAAGGAACCTGTGGTAATTGGTAACGATTTCTGTAGTGTCTGTGAGGGTGAGTCGCTAGGCAATTATGTCTTCACTGGTCTGCAGGAGAGAGAAGGTTCATGTGCGCACTCGGTTGCAAGGATGACTTGGTGCATTTCCAGATAGACACACACATGATGTCAGTATAACACGCACTCCTGCACTGGCTTGAGCGGCTGACCCTGATAGCAGTAATTGATGATAGTTTTTCACATGCACTGAGTGTTTGAGCAATGCAATTTTTCCCTGCTCTTTAAGTGCTGTGAGTGTTAGATATGCAATATGGTTTGAGGGTTTAGTAGTTGTTTTGGTGTCTGTTGTATTATTTTGTGAATTGGTGTGCAGTGCATAATTTCGAAAGTTGATGATTAGGAAGCGTGTTTAAGGAGTCTTTTAGATGGAGTCAATGCACTCACGCCCTTTGAGCGTCTGCACTTTGCAAATGGGTCTTTGCTAGCGTGAGGTCGCGTCAGCAACGGTGTCTAGGTGATCACATATTTCAAGACGAATTTCTCAGGTGTCGAGTATGAAAGGGGTGCCACCACAACATGCTTGCAAGACCTGTGCGTAATTTCACTGGGGGTGCCGGTGCATTTCGACTTCTGGGAGCGTGCGAGGTCCAGTGGATAGGGGGCGGCGGCCAGTGCCTGTGTGTGTCTGTTGCATTATTTTGCAAGCAGGTCTGTGTGCTGCACTATGCCTTATTTGGACAGTTTACGAGTACTGAGCGTGTCTACACATCAGTGTGCTGCATTATTTACGATCAGTTTGCAGGTCTGTGTGCTGTGTACTGAAATTATTTCAGTGTAGTAGTTTGCATGTGTGTAGGCTGTGGAATGCATTATTTCGACTGTCTACAATTAGCAAGCGTGTCTGTTGGATTATTTACGAGTAATTTGCAGGTCTGCAGACTGTGTATCGTGACCCCAAGCACATCAGACCCCAAGCATGTCAGTGTGATAAATATACTATTCCTCTTTGCAGCAGCCCATTTTCCCCTCTAGACAGTCAGTTTGGGTTATGTCACAGAACGGATGTCAGCGCTCTCTGGTGACAGTATTGTGTGCTAGGTCCATAGCTGGTGGCGATCACAGTGTTTCCCGCCATTTCCCCCACTGTCTTGGGTTACGTGACGGAATGGACAGCAGCGCCCTCTGGTGGCAGTTTTGTATACTAGGTCAGTTGGACTCTAGATTTCGTTGTACAGACATTGCTTGCAAAATAAAGACTTATGTCCAGCACGGGCAGAGTCCTTTTCCTGCCATATCCCGCATCCCGGACCGTCTTCTTGGATTACATCATGGAACAGACAACAGTGCTCTCTGGTGGTGGTACTGTGTACTAGATCCGGACCTTGTGGTGAACACACTGTTTCCCACCATCTTGGATAACGGTACTTGTGTCATTGGCTGAAGTCATGGCGGCCATCTTGGATCGTGGAAGAGAGCGCCCTCTGGCGGTGGTACTGTGTACTAGGTCAGTTGGGGTCCAGACCTCATGGCGACTACACTGTTTCCCGCCATTTTGGCCCCCCCCACCATCTTGGATTATGCCACAGATGGGATAACAGCACCCTCTGGTGGTATTACCGTGTACTAGGTCAGTTGAAGTCAGGACCCTTTGGTGACCACACTGGATTGATCTATCTTCCAGCCCAAATTCAAATTTCCCTCTAATGTCCAGGATGAGGTGGCAGTCAGATGACTTAGGTTAGTGGTGGTAGTCCAATTGAACTATGTATTAGTAGAGGTGACTGTAGTGTGATGAATTATCCTGTTGGAATTTGAAATTCCCCCATTTTTCTGGGGGAGGGGAGGTGAGGGGGGTTAGGGTAGTGGAGGTTGCCGAATTGACCTATCTTCCCACCAAAATCCGCCATCTTGGATGGAGTCACAACCGCCATCTTGGATGATGTCATGCGCTGTTTTCAAGTCTACATGCCGCCATCTTGGACGACGGCATCGCCGCCATCGTGGATACATCTGGCAACAATGGAAAGTGGTGCAGAACTGCCTTGCCCCAATACTGACAGAGTTCCATTAAATTTTCCAAAAGCCCATCAGGGAGCCAAATTTCCCACCTTTGTTCTTTCGCATTCCACAAGAAACCTACCCTCTGATCGATCGTGCCAATAAAGCAGTATTTTTAATTCCCATATCCTTTCCACCAATGCCATACATCAGAAAGTCCTCTACTCTCCAGATTTCTGGCTGTTGGTCATGTGCTGTGGCGAACTCTCTCCTGTATTGTTGGATGCATGCATGGTCCCATTGTCATAACACTGCCTTTGTAATCCCATTATTTTCTCGCTCTACATTTTCGTCGCCGTCCTTCTGTCTGTGAAGAGTTCGAAAGGTGCTGAGAAGTCAGGATGTGCCAAACAAATACTGTCATCAAATGGAATCTTAACCTTCTCAAATGCATTTTCTTCCTCGTTTCACCAGCTCTGCTATTTGCTCTTCTTCAACAGCGCACATAGAGGATTCAACATCTGCGAGAAGTTGACACTGTACCCACTTAAAATGAAATCAGCCCCAAGAATTGTCTTGATTCTCACACGCAGAAGGGCCATTTCAGTTTTGTGATTTCCACCAATCTGCGCCTTTCTGGACAGATACCTTCTGGTGAGCGCTCTGTTTGCGCACAGGTTCGCTTTGTCAGGCCTGAGCGTTACGCCATTCTTCAGGAATATGTGGCTCATGTGTTCTTCAAATGCTGTAGATGCGACAATTATGTCATCGATGTAGGCAACACAAAATTACCTCATCTCTGGCGTGATTATGCCATTCAGGGCCCTCATAAATGTCGAACTTGAATTCTTCAGCCAGATGTACACATACTGTTACACTTCGAATAGGAAGCCAGTGTATTTTCGGCAGGATGGATCGAGGTCAACTTAATTAAGACCGGTTGCAATATCAAAGGCTGACAGCCAAATTTCTCCCGAGAACTGGCGCAGTACGTCCTGGATAGGTTCCAGCCTTGTTCCATCTGCCTCAATGTTATCATTTAACACAGCCAATCGAGGCAAGAACGGACAGATCCGTTTTTCTTAGGCACAGTCGCAAGCGGACTCATATATTCTGATGTGGCCCCCGATAATTACACCGGCTGCCTCCATGGCCTGTATCGCTTCCCTGGTAGCCGCTTCCCTGGTAACTTTACAGTGCTTCCAGGCCACTGAGTACGGTTTCCTCGTCGGCGGCATATCATATGTTACTCTAAACTTATGGACCGGTTCCCAAAATCTTCTCACTAGGATCGAGACTGTATCCCTGAATTCCTTGATTGTTTTCTCCACTTCTTGTCTCTGTTGCAGGCTCAACCGTTGATTAGATTGAATACTCTTCCTAAGTATTCCCATCGGATCAAGCTCTGCGTTGTTCACGCACACTTCTGGCTGATCTTCTGTATACGGTGCACCACCTACCATGTCCCTTGTTTCTGAGTGAGTAGGGTTACCAGACGTTCGCATTTACGCGGACATGTCCTCATACATTTTTGCGATTTATGTTAACGTCCGCATTTTTTGGTTTTGGGAATGAAGATCGTTTGATTTTTGTTTTCATGTCGTATCGTCAACAAATTATCTACTTTTTACTGCAGTCATTGAATTGCATCATTTGTTATTAGCTTAAATTCGATCTGTTACACTCACAAAATCGAAAAGATCGATTTGTATTGCATACAAATTATGTATCTTTTACCTTCGAGGTAGCTGCTTTGACCATAGGTAGTAACTATGGTCAAATCGTAGCTGTGATTGTCTGCGTGCTATTTGTTGTTGTGTGACACACGTTTTTTTAGGGAACTTGTTGATCATCCAGCTGCATCTTTATTTTCCGTATTCAACTTATTGGGTAAGTTTCGTGAATTTCAAAATATAGCTTATGGCACAGAATTATAGTTAAGTTTTGTAAGTGAAGACTTTTTCATGGTTTAGCTGAACAATACGTTTTGATCATTCTTTGCTTAACTTTTGTTTAAGATAGTTTCTCATCATGCCAAAGAGGAAGTGTGCATTTACGGATAAACTCCAAGAAAAATATCCGATCTTTCGTCCTGGACGGGTTCAATGGGAAACAGAATGTATGGTTTGTTGCCCAGGGACCTATGTATCTATAGCAAATCACGGCACCACCGATCTGGAAGTGCACATGAAAACAGAAAAACATATGAAGTGTGTTAGAGGTGCAAATTCGTCAGGTAAAGTGAGTAATTTTTTACAAAACCCTGTGCTGAACTGGACACCAAAGAAAGTGCTGCTGAAGGAACTCTTGCTTACCATACTGTGTTTCACCACAGCAGTTACAAATCTGGACTGTACCAGAGGACTGTTGGGAGAAATTTTCCGTAACTCGTCCATATCATCAAAAATCTTGTGAAGCAATAGTGAATTCAGTTCTAGTACTTCATTCTTTAGAATGCATCATGAAATATCTGGAGTCCATTCCTTTTGTTGGTGTCTCGACAGATGCTAGCAACCATGGGAATATTAAAATGATCCCCATTATAGTTCATTACTTTGATCACAGGATCAGAGGACTGCAAATTAAACTTCTAAATATAGAAAGTAGACCAAATGAAACTGCAGAAACTATTTCAACATATCTCACTGATACACTTAACAAGTTTAAAATTAAGGACAAATGTGTGGCGTTTGGTGCTGATAATTGCAACACAATGTTTGGTGGCATTAAAAGGGGTGATGGGAATAATGTATTTGTTAATCTAAAGAGGGTACTTAACGAGGTACTGGTTGGAGTGGGATGTCCTGCTCATGTTCTTAATAACTGCATTCAGCACGGAACTAACTTCCTTGAAATTGACTTACAGTGATTAATAATGAAAATATATAATCATTTTTCGATATACACTGTCCGTGTAGAATCACTAAAGAGCCGGCCGGAGTGGTCGAGCGGTTCTAGGCGCTACAGTCTGGAACCGCTCTACCGCTATGGTCGCAGTTTCGAATCCTGCCTCGGACATGGATGTGTGTGATGTCCTTAGGTTAGTTAGGTTTAAGTAGTTCTAAGTTCTAGGGGACTGATGACCTCAGAAGTTAAGTCCCATAGTGCTCAGAGCCATTTGAACCATTACAAAAGAAATTTAGTGATTTTGTCGAAATAGAGTACCAACAACTTCTCAGCCATAGCAAGACTCGATGGCTGTCACTATTTCCAGCCATTCAGAGACTTACAGAGATGTTTCCCACTCTGAAATGCTTCTTTCTGTCACAAAACAAGCCTCCAACAGTCATAAGGTATTTTTTTATGGACCCTATCAATGAGCTATATCTATGGCATATCCAATGTTTAGTTGACATTTTTCATAATTATATTAGTATCTTAGAAAAAGAAGAAAACTGCCTTATCGATGTCATGAATGTACTGTATTCCCTTCGTGGTGTTCTTCAGCACAGAAAAGATGAAAATTTTTTATCTTTAATTGTGAAAGAAAGATTGTTTCAAACGGAAAATGATGGTTATGCTTTGAAGGTGAAGGATTTTAAATGCCATGTTGGTACCCTCTATGAAGGATGTTTGGAGTACCTGAATATGCAGATGGAACCATTTTGTGAACTTTCTTGTTTTAAGTGGCTCGATTATTCAGATATATCATGGTCTTACGTGGAAGAATCAATCAAATTTTTGTTGAATAAATGTATTAAAATTGATGATGAAAAGTGCTTTGATCAGTTTTCCAGTTTAAAAAAATTCATCACCACATACGATGGAAAATCAGAACCGGCCCATTAGAAGTGGTGCAAGTATGTTGAGTCGTGTAGTAGTGATGAACAGTTTAGCAAGTTAATTAAAATTGCACAATTCTTCTTCGCGTTGCCAGCCCACAATGCTTGCGTGGAGAGTTTGTTCTCCTTAATAGAGGCACAGTGGACAAAGGAGAGAAATAGACTCACTATTAACACTATAAAGGGGATTGCAACGGTGAAATTTAATTTTAGAAATTTGAATTGCAAGAACTTTTTTAAATATTTGTGTCAACAAAAGGAACTTTTAAAAAAGATTCAGTCAAATGAAAAATACGTAGGTGTGTGAATGTGTGTAATGTTTTTAATTTTTTTTTGTTATGTAATAAATTTAAGAAATAGAAAGTGTCCTCTTTTTCATCCTAAAATATGGAAAATGTCCTCTTTTTGGCATTCTGAAATCTGGTAACCCTATGAGTGAGACGTGATCAATTCGTCTCACCACTTCAACACATGATAACATCTGCAGTCCTCCGAAAACCGTCTTACTTTTGCACATTTTGCTACGGTGGACGAAACAACATTGTCTTCCACTGCTGGCGAATGGACACTTCACAGTGCTCCTCTGCCCCTGTGCAATCGTTTTCGTCTTCTACACTTCACAAGAGCTTCTCTGTTGCTGTGAGGGTTTCACCTACAACGTTTTTATTGCCTCAGCGCGCTTGTCGTCACGGCATTTATGGCCTCTGGTCCTCTAAATCCTAATAGTACATGTGCGAGGATCTCTAAAGTATGACCAGTCGCATCATGTCTGTCAGATTCTCTTTCATCAGCTGTGTCCGTGGAATTCTAATCACGATTTGCGGGCAGCAAACTGGCTTCACCTGGAACTCACAACTGGCTTCACCTGGAACTCACAACTGGCTTCACCTGGAACTCACGTTGCCTCTAATAAATTACCTTTTGGCTCTAATGGCCAACCTTGAATATCTCCTCGTCCTCCTTAAATTTTACTAAAGTGATTGTGCCCTTTGTGCCATCTGCACACCATGCCACCGGATTTTCGAACAAATTGATCACGGTTTTAGTAGTCCAGTTCATGATCATCGCTCAGGCCGAGAGTATGTTATTACCGACTATAAAATAGAAAACCCACAGATGACAACTGCATCCACCTTGAAGCCACTTCTTCCATCGCTTAGCGACACTATGACCAGCTTCTCTACCTTCTTCCTTCTCGCCCCAAAAATAAAAATTGGTGAAATTCCTTTGACGAGTATATCAGCTAATTTACTACCACTTTCTACCGGTTTTGCGTAAAAAGGCGTCGAAAGTGCTGTCAGTTCCGCCCCAGAGTCCAGACACGCACTAGTCTTAATTCCTTCCATGGTTATTTCAATGAGTGGACACCGATTGTCTGCTTTTTTCGGCAACCCTGGGTCATCACAGTACTGGTCAACGTCTTGTGATTGCCAGTACCGCACATTGCGTATGTGATGGTACTTTTCTACTGTGGCGTACCCTGCGATACCTCATTGTCTTTGTTCATTCACTTATGTGATCTCATGCTCCTCTGCATGATGGAATACCTGAGCTGGTGAACATCCACTAATCTCACGGTTTCCTTCTATTGCGTAACGCTTACATGCGCTTCATGTGGCGTCTGTGGTTTGGTACTTCATTCCTGCCCTGCTCTCCCTGGTCGGAACTGTGGCGTCTACTTCGCTCTCGCCTACTCTCTTTTTCACTCTTTCGTTACTGCGCCAATTCCGCCTGTCATTGCACTGCACAAACCCTTGTGACGCATTAATTTTTGTCTTAATTGAGATATCGTGTGCCATCCTTCGCTTCTACTACTCTTCGATGCCGTCCAAGGACCTTAAAATATCGAGGAGCTGTTCCCTCGACCGTGCCTTGATATATTATTCGAATCTAGCTTACCCTTAAATTCTCAGATAAAATATTCAGATAATTTTTCTTTCTTTGATATACATGTCCAATCAGATTCAGTAGATGAATTTTTCTTTTTTTATAATCAACAACTTGTGAATTCCAAAAATTCTTCTCTGTGCTCCTACATAAAATGAAAATTAGCAGAGAGATCACCCCACACTGGGAGCCAGCAACTAGTGGATATCAGTAATTAAATGAAATCAAACACGAAGGGTACGAAATTAAGTGGTTGATGTATGAAGCTAAAATGATTCTTTAGATGATTCAAACATGAAGGAAGTGTATTTACTTCAGTGCTGTTGGCGCAAACCAAAACTAAATTATGAATCTCAGGATCGATTATCGATTTACTGGTGTGGGCATGGCCCAGTTATTAAGGGAAACGAAGGGGGGGGGGGGGGAGGGGAGAATTGTCTCAACATTATCCGTTATAATACGACGTGTGTACTGTTGTCGGCGGCAGGCGCTGTTTCGGCAGGCGCGTCGCTTCGGAGCAGTGCGCCGCGAATCGGCTGCCCCCATCAGCAGTCGCGGCCCAGGTACGATCTCCGCGTTGCCTGGCCGAAGCTGTGATATCACAGTGCCGGAAGGCGGATGTTAGTGGAGGATGGAAGATACCTCATGTCCTTTCGCTCCGGCGCCGCCTCACCAACTTCTATTTCCCGCCTCATCCATCTCTCAGCTCAACTCCTCTTCGAGATATTCATACCTTCAGCGTTGTCACTGGAGGACAAAATTATCAATGCTGCCCAATTACAGTGCTTCGTTTCATGTCAGGCCGTTCCGCACAGGATGCAAATTTCCCATCTGCCGTAGGTTGGTGTGCGCCTCTTGAATTCTACATCTACATACATACTCCGCAATCCACCATACGGTGCATGGCGGAGGGTACCTCATACCACAATTAGCATCTTCTCTCCCTGTTTCACTCCCAAGCAGAACGAGGGAAAAATGACTGCCTATATGCCTCTGCACGAGCCCTAATCTCTCTTATCTTATCTTTGTGGTCTTTCCGCGAAATGTAAGTTGACAGCAGTAAAATTGTACTGCAGTCAGCCTCAAATGCTGGTTCTCTAAATTTCCTCAGTTGCGATTCACGAAAAGAACGCCTCCTTTCCTCTAGAGACTCGCACCCGAGTTCCGGAAGCATTTCTGTAACACTCGCGTGATGATCAAACCTACCAGTAACAAATCTAGCAGCCAGCCTCTGAATTGCTTCTGCGTCGTCCCTCAATCCGACCTGATAGGGATCCCAAACGCTCGAGCACTACTCAAGAATAGGTCATATTAGTGTTTTATAAGCGGTCTCCTTTACAGATGAACCACATCTTCCCAAAATTCTACCAATGAACCAAAGACGACTATCCGCCTTCCCCACAACTGCCATTACATGCTTGTCCCACTTCATATCGCTCTGCAATGTTACGCCTAAATATTTAATCGACGTGACTGTGTCAAGCGCTACACTACTAATGGAGTATTCAAACATTATGCGATTCTTTTTCCTATTCATCTGCACTAATTGCATTAATTTACATTTATCTATATTTAGAGTTAGCTGCCATTCTTTACACGAATCACAAATCCTGTCCAAGTCTTCTTGTATCCTCTTACAGTCACTCAACGACGACACCTTCCCGTACACCACAGCATCATCAGCAAACAGCCCCACATTGCTATCCACCCTATCCAAAAGGTGATTTATGTAGATAGAAAACAACAGCGGACCTACCACACTTCCCTGGGGTACTCCAGATGATACCCTCACATCCGATGAACACTCACCATCGAGGACAACTTACTGGGTTCTATTACTTAAGAAGTCTTCGAGCCACTCACATACTTGGGAACCAATCCCATATGCTCGTACCTTAGTTAGGAGTCTGCAGTGGGGCACCGAGTCAAACACTTTCCGGAAGTCAAGGAATATGGCATCCGTCTGATACCCTTCATCCATGGTTTGCAAGATATCATGTGAAGAAAGGGCGAGTTGCGTTCTAAAGCCGTGCTGATGCATGGACAGCAACTTCTCTGTCTCAAGGAAATTCATTATATTCGAACTGAGAATATGTTCGAGAATCCTGCAACAAACCGATGTTAAGGATATTGGTCTGTAATTTTGAGGATCCGTCCTTCTACCCTTCTTATATACAGGCGTCACCTGCGCTTTTTTGCAGTCGCACGGCACTTTACGTTGGGCAAGAGATTCGCGATAAATACAAGCTAAGTAAGGAGCCAATGCAGTAGAGCACTCTCTGTAAAACCGAATTGAAATCCCATCAGGACCTGGCGATTTATTTATTTTCAACCCATTCAGCTGCTTCACAACCCCAGAGATGTCTATCACTGTGTCCTCCATACGGGAATCTGTACGCGACTCAAACTGCGGTATATTTGTACGATCCTCCTGCGTGAAAAATTTCTCGAACGCTAAATTTAAAATTTCAACTTTCGTTTTACTGTCTTCTGTTGCTAGGCCAGTCTGAACTGTGAGTGACTGGATGGAAGCCTTCGACCCGCTTACCGAATTTACGTAAGACCAGAATTTCCTTGGGATTTCAGCAAGATATTTTGCTAAGGTATGAGGGTGGTAGTGGTTGAATGCTTCGCGCATCGTTCTTTTTACAGCAGCACGAATCTCTACTAACTTTTGCATGTCCTCATTCTCCCGATCTTTCTTGTACCGCGAGTGCATCTGCCTTTTTTCTTCCTGAGCATTCTCCGAATTGCGCTGTTAAACCACGGTGGGTCTTTTCCGTCCGTAACCCACTTTTTCGGCACGTACTTGTCCAATGCGTGATTTACAATGTGTTTCAAATTTGCCCATAATTCTTCCACGTCCATCGAACCGGAAATAAATGAGGTCGATTCATTTACTAAGTGGGATGCTAACAACTGCTTATCTGCTTTTTCTAGTAAGAATACTCTCCTAGCCTTCTTGACCGACTTTTTAACTTTCGTAACCATAGTCATAATGACAACATCATGATCACTAATTCCTGTCTCAACAATGACACCGTCGATGAGGTCTGGTCTGTTCGTGGCTACCAGATCCAAAATATTTCCATTACGCGTTGACTGTCGATTTAGCTGCTCAAGACAGTTTTCGGATATTGTGTTCAAAAGTAATTCACACGACGGCTTGTCTGTACCACCCGTAATGAATCCATAGACACCCCAGTCTATACTAGGTAGGTTGAAGTCGCCTCCGACTAATATAGCATGATCCGGGTACTTCTGCGATACAGAGTGTAGACTCCCATTGAATGATTCTAGAACTGTTACGGTGGAACCTGGTGGCCGGTAATAACACCCCACAATTAACTTTGTTTCCCCTAGCCCAGTTAAACGTGTCCAGATAACTTCACAATCACACTCTACTTCGACCTCAGTAGATACAATAGTTTTGTCAACTGCAATGAAGACACCACCTCCTCCGGTGTCTAATCTCTCTTTCCGATACACGTTACAACCCTCACTAAATATTTCATAACTTCCTATTTCAGGATATCTTTCTTACGATTTCATGTTCTTACGATGTTTTTCTGCATTCCGAAGCTGTTGTGAGAGCAGCCACACAACACTTTTCTGTAACTGCTATCTCTGCACGAGGCCTAGATAGACTCATATTTGATCTTGGTCTCAGAGTATGCTGGTGTTCATGATTTATAAGGAAGATCCTTCCTGTCGAGAAATACATCTTATTTCTTTCAAACACCTCACTGTGCGAATTTTCTGCGCATTATGTATGCTCCTCCCTGTGCTTCTTGGGTGCTGGAATTGTCAGGGCATTCCTGCTTTTTAAGGCAGGTAAATGACTGCTGTCAGGCCATAAGAATTTACATACTTTCGCCCGTGTATTCTTGACATTCCGTCCTAACGGCTGCAAGTGTCCATCAGTTCTCGGCATGCTTGTCATTGTCAGTCAGGTTCTTTGCAATGTGTCCCTTGTTGAGCGAGGCGAGGGCGTCCACCTGGCTTACCACTGTGTGCCGGCAGAATGGCTGCAGTGTCCTCTCCTTGGACGCTCATCGCAAGGTATTCGGCTCCCCCCTTCTCCTCGGCCACTGGTGCTGCAAGTTGGCAAAAGTGCCTGCAGATGGAGATATCATCTCCATCTGTTTCATTTATGAAATACAATTCATATAATTGCCCAATATTTAAACTTTTTGAATCATTTGAATATGTTAATCTTTACCTTAAGTTCATTATTATTGTTATTCCTGATAAGATCAATAAATTGATGTTTTCTCAGTTTAGAATATCTTTTATTCCTAATTGTTTTGATCTAGCTTTTATTTGTTTACTTTTAGGCTCTCATTTATGAGATTTAATTTTTGTAAGAAATATGTAGAACGATCTATTTCCAAAAAGGAGATATTTGAAGCGAAAAACATGTTGATGACGAATGGTTTTTTACCTTTTATTCATTGTGGAATAACCCATAATGCAGCTCCTACTGTCGTAGGGTCTGAAAAAAATAATGAAACCAAGTCAGATTTTTTTAACTCTTTAAATAATTATAATTTTGACAATACTGAAAAAAGTGGACAAAAATAAATCATGTTTAATTTTATTAAGTGAACATTTGGGAATAGAGCAGATTACAAATTTTAGCTCTTTTTGTCGTGTACGTAAACAACATTTCTTCTACATTTAGATTGTATACATTATGTGATCAAAAGTATCCGGACACCCCAAAAACATACGTTTCTCATATTAGGTGCATTGTGCTGACACCTACTGCGAAGTACTCCATATCAGCGACCTCAGTAGTCATTAGACATCGTGAGAGAGCAGAATGGGGCGCACTGCGGAACTCACAGACTTTGAACATGGTCAAGTGATTGGGTGTCACTTATTTCATACGTCTGATACGTCTGTACGCGAGATTTCCACACTCCTAAACATCCCTAGGTCCACTTTTTCCGATGTGGTAGTGCAGTGGAAACGTAAAGGGACACTTACAGCACTAAAGCGTACAGGCCGACTTCGTCTGTTGACTGACAGAGACCGCCGACGGCTGAAGAGGGTCGTAATGTGTAATAGGCAGACATTTATCCAGACCATCACACAGGAATTCCAAAATGCATCAGGATCCACTGCAAGTAGTATGACAGTTAGGCGAGATGTGAGAAAACTTGGATTTCACGGTCGAGCGGCTGCTCATACGCCATACATCAGGCCGGTAAATGCCAAACGGCGCTTGGTATAAGGAGCGTAAATATTGGACGATGGAACAGTGGGAAATTTGTGTGGAGGACTAATCACGGTACACAATTTGGCAATCCGATGTCAGGGCGTGGGTATGGCGAATGTCCAGTGAACGTCTTCTGCCAGTGTGTTTAGTGGCAACAAAACATTTGGAGGCAGTGGTGTTATGGTGTGGTCGCTATTTTCATGGAGGGGGCTTGCACCCCTTGTTTTGCGTGGCGCTATGAAAGCACAGGCCTACATTGATGCTTTAAGCACCTTCTTGCTTCCCGCTGTTGAAGAGCAGAGATGGTGATTGCATCTTCCAACACGATAAAACAGCTGTTCATAATGCACGGCCTGTGGCGGAGTTCAAAAATGGTTCAAATGGCTCTGAGCACTATGGGACTTAACATCTGTGGTCATCAGTCCCCTAGAACTTAGAACTACTTAAACCTAACGAACCTAAGGACATCACACACATCAATGCCCGAGGCAGGATTCGAACCTGCGACCGTAGCAGTCGCGCGGCTCCGGACTGAGCGCCTAGTGTGGCGGAGTGGTTAATGACAATAACACCCCTATAATGGACTGACCTGCATAGAGTCCTGATCTGAATCCTGTAGAACACCTTTGGGATGTTTTGGAACGCCCACTTCATGCCAGACCTCACTGACCGACATCGATACCTCTCCTCAGTGCAGCACTCTGTTAAGAATGGGATGCCATTCCCCAAGAAACCTTCCAGCACCTGACTGAATGTATGCCTGCAAGAAAGGAAACTGTCTTCAAGGCTAAGGGTGGGCCAACACCATATTGAATTCCAGCATTACCGATGGAAGGCGCCACGAACTTGTAAGTCATTTTCAGACAGGTGTCCAGATACTTTTGATCACACAGTGTATATAATTCACATTCCATTGGTTACTTGATCTATGACTGTGCATACATCATCATCTGGATAACATACAGATAGAATATATGGAAGTGTTAATTTTCTCATTTGTATTCTATGATACACTTACACATAAAAATTTTTATTAATAAAAATAAAAAATCAGCCCAATAAATGGAACCAATTCCAAGTACACCTAATCCTGAATATATTTCAGAATAATAACAGGATTGTTTATAAAAATAATAATCCATGGTTTAACGCTAAGGATGTTGCAGAAATACTGGAATATGAAGGTACAAGAAAATTCGTGATCATACTAGAGAAAAACATATAAAAATACCTGCAGGAGTGAATCGTTCCCCCCACCCAAATATAAAATATAATGTAGAGTTTATAAATAAAGCAAGTTTTTACTCATTGATCATGAAATTACATTTTATTAATTAACAGATATACTGAACAACAACTTTTACAAGATGTAAGAAATCTTTGATGAAGTCTAATGACTGTACACTCCAAAGACTGCTTGAGCTGTCATTACTTTAGCTCTCACTTCTATAAAAAAAATTATTTTTAATTACCTTACGTCAGAGTCATTCACACATAAGCTTCCGTCACAGTATTCGTTTGAAGAACAACGAGATATGATTCTTGTTTATGGACTAGCCTATGGTGACGCACATGAAGCTCGACAGTTGTACAAGGAATGGTACCCAGCAAGACGCCACTCACACCCGCAAATGTTTACAGCAATTCACCAGCGACTTAGCGAAACAGCCTCGCTAGCAGGATATCATGGTGATGCTGGAAGACATCGAACACGACGGGATGCTGCATTTGAAGAAACTGTTCTCGAGCTCTTCATGAAAGCACCTATGGCAAGTACTCGAGCAGTTGGACACAACATGGGGCTCACTTATTGGTTAGTCTGGGAGGTTTTGAGGGATGATGGCCAGCATCCATTTAGTTTCCACCCTGTCCAAGACCTAAATCCTGTGGCGGAGTGTGAACACGGACGAGGGTTTTGCTGGTGGTTTCTCTGACGTGTTGCACGAGATCCCGACTTCACCGCCATTGTGTTGTTTACCGACGAGTGCAGCTTCCATCTGGATGGTCTTTACAAAACTCGAAACGTTCATTACTGACCTAGGGGAAATCCTCACGTCACACACGTCCACGGACGCCAGAAACGATTTTTGCTCAACATTTGGGCAGGGATCGTGGGTGACCATCTGATTGGACTGGTCCACCTACCTCCTCGACTTATCGGGACAAATTACCTTCACTTTTTTCAAGAATCTCTACCCGGCCTGCTGGAAGATGTTCCTCTCGACATATGGCTATGCATGTGGTTGCAGCATGATGAGGTGCCTGCACATAACACTTGTGCTGAGCGCAGATATTTAAATGAACTTTTTGCTGGCTGGGTAACTGGTAGAGGTGCTCATAGGAAATGACCCTGTGGTCACCAGACCTCACGCCACCGGACTTTTTCCCATGGGGATTCTTCAAGGTTCTAGTTCACCCACCCAGATGCAAACCACCTAGAAACAAAGAGAAATTAACAGATCGCATTCAACACGTCGCCAGACACATCAGGGCAATGCCAGAAATCTTTGAAAGAGGTCGGCAAAACACCATTTGATGTTACCAAGCCTGAGTTGCGTCAGAGGGTCGCCAGTTCGAGCACCTGCTTTAAATAAACTATGTCCTAGCTACATTTATTTATTTAGCGTATGGCATTTAGACACAATTGTTATTACAATCAATATGCAAAATTGTAATAATTTGGCATTAGATATTCTTACAGTTATTACAATAGTTGTACAGAATTATACAAAATTATACAAAATTACACATAATACACATGTTACAGTAGTTATACAAAGTTAAAGTAGTTTGGAAGTAATTACAAACAAACATCTAATGAGTTAATATATGCAATTGATTCTGGAGTCGCCATCAGGAAATCTTCTGGAGTCCTATCATAGGCTGTCCTGGGGCAGTCTTCTATTATGTGCTGGATAGTTTGATTTTCTCCACATTGACATAGCGGCGATTCTGTCATGCCCCACTGGTAGAGGGAATAGGCGCATCTGCCATGTTTAGTTCTAATTCTGTTTAAAGTTGCCCAGGTTTTGCGTGATAAGTCAAAACCTGGAGGCTTCTGGGAGATACATGGAAGTTTGCTGATGTTCTTTAAGGACCATTCTTGGTGCCAGGCGCTGGTCATGTTGAATTCTTCCTCTGTTGCAGATGTGGCTATTGCGGTTCTGATGGGTGACCTTCTGGAGCGGAGGCGGCTTTGGGTGGCATCTTCAAAATTCTCATGGATGGGTAGATTCCGATTGCTCATTATCTTTTTGTACTCTCTTATAAGAGCGTTTGTGCGGCGTAGGTTAGGGGGTGGTATGTGGCTTAGTACTGGAAGCCATTCCACGGGTGTAGTCTTTATTACACCAGCGATCATTCTCATTGTGTTATTGAGCTGTGCATCGATTCTATGGGTGTGGGGGCTGTTTAGCCATACCGGCGCACAATATTCGGCAGCTGAGAAGACGAGACTTAAGGCTGATGTCCGTAACGTAGTAGCTGCCGCTCCCCATGTCGTTCCACAGAGCTTCTGTATAATGTTATTCCTTGTTTTTAGTTTCTCTGCTGTTTTCATTAGGTGACCTTTGAAAGAGAGTGTTCTATCGAGGGTCACACCTAGGTACTTTGGGGTTTTATTGTGGGTAAGCCATGTGGTCTCGAATTTTATTCTGAGCTCCCTCTTAGCCGCTTTATTGTTTAGGTGAAAACATGATACTTCTGTTTTGTTGGCGTTAGGTTGCAGGTGCCATTTTCGGAAATATTCTCCCATCTTCTCCAAGTCAGCTGTTAGGGTCTCCTCTGCCCCTTCAAATGACTGACTTCTCGTTGCAAGGACCCAGTCATCGGCGTAGCCAAACTTCTTTGATCTTGTTTCCGGTATGTCTGCAATGTAGAGATTGAAGAGGAGTGGTGCAAGCACCGATCCTTGAGGTAGGCCATTTTTTAATTTCCTCGGTGAACTAATATCTGAACCCATGGTGACTTGGATCGTTCTGTCATTCAGCATGTTGTTTAGTAGGCGAGCTGTTAGTTTACATGGTATTATGCGGAGGAACTTATAAATCATGCCTTCTCTCCAGACTGTGTCGTGGGCAGCTGACAGGT
The DNA here is from genome assembly GCF_021461395.2 of Schistocerca americana. Classification (NCBI taxonomy): domain Eukaryota; kingdom Metazoa; phylum Arthropoda; class Insecta; order Orthoptera; family Acrididae; genus Schistocerca; species Schistocerca americana. The sequence continues at coordinate 812,489,800 of NC_060119.1, forward strand.
CTATGAATGCTGCAGAGGTTTTAAGCTTTCTTTGGAACCCAGCTTCAATGTACGTCGTGAGTGAGAGAACTTGATCGACACAGCTGCGGTTTGGTCTGAATCCTGCTTGTTCGATTGGTATAGCATTGAGTATTTTCTGGCAGATTCTATTGTAGATGAGCCTTTCTAACAATTTATATATTACTGACAGTAGTGCTATGGGCCTGTAGCTCTTCGGTGAGTTTGTTGGTTTCCCTGGTTTTAAGATGGCTATTATTTTCGATCTTTTGAGGTCACTAGGCACATTACCGGTTTGGATGATGTCGGTGAAGAATCTCGCCAGCCAGAGTTTTGTGTATTTACCGCAGTGTACCAGGAGTTCTGGGTTAATGCTGTCGAGTCCTGGTGCTTTCCCTGGCTTGACCTCTTTGAGTGCTGTTTCTATTTCTTCGAGTGAGAAAGGGAGAGCGTATTCAGTTTCTGCCGCCTTATTCCTCAGATTCCTGAGTTCTCGTTTTATCTTGATCGTGTGTGCTCTGTCACTAGGGGCTCTGGACGTGGCCACTATATGAGATGCCATGGTGTTTGGGGAGACGTTTGCTGTCTGTCTTTGAATAGGTGCTCCACTTCCTAATTTCCTTAACAGGGTCCATGCTTGTCGGCTTGAAGTCTGGAAATTCAGGCTCTCCATTGCTTCTGTCCATTTACGTTGTCTTGCAGTATCAAGACTGTGGAGAAGGTCATCGGCCAGTTCTTTGTCGCCCGTCTTGAGGAAGCGCTGGTAGAGCTCGTCACTGTTTTTGGACCACCCTGGGACATACTCTCGTCGGTATCCCCTAGGGATGTGCTTCTTGGCAGTGCTTATTACTGCTCCGATGAATCTTCTATAGTTTTTATGGGTAGGTGGTATCCATCCTAGACATTTATCAAGGTCTCGAGAGTACTTTTCCCAATTTGCGTTCTTGAAATTCCATCTGGGGCAAGGGATGGAAGTCACCAGTGGGATTTGGCTGCCAATTTCAATAATGACTGGTCGGTGCTGGCTATGAGGAAAGTCGCACAGGACTTTACGGGTAGCTGGTAGTGGTTGGTTATTTCCGTCAGTTGAGGTGAAGCCTAGATCCGGGTTGTATTCCTGCTCCCAGGCAGCTGATCTGAATGTGTAACGGTCTTTCACATCAAAGATAAGGTTAAGATTTTCATTTTCAGCCCATTTCACCAAGGTTTCACCATTAGCATCACACTCCTTATATTTCCACTGTTCGTGGTGGCTATTGAAGTCTCCCAGATAGATTGCTGGGTGAGGTTGAGCCTGAATTACTGATCTTGGCCATGGAGTGGTTGGAGGTTTATAAATATTTGTAACGGTTACGCTCCCAATTTTTACTGTGACATTATGGATTCCATCACCTGACGACGTGGAGATAAGGGAGGCATTTTCTGTATCATGTCTGATGTAGGTTGCAACACCATGGGTATGGTGGTAAGTGGCACCAAGTAATTCAAATCCGGGTATTTTGTCCCTTTTCCGCAGTTGTACTTCAGTACTACAATGTGTTTCCTGAATGGCGATCAGATCAATGTTGTCTTTCTTCAGTAGTTTTGAGAAGTATTGGCACTTAGAATAGCTTATGCTCTCTATGTTGAGATGGCAGATTCGGACCGTAGGTCCAAGTTTCCTTGTTGGCATATCCTTAGGAGGACGTTTTTTGTGTCTACTTGCACCCCGGTAACGCTAAATGAGCTAGCACATAATGGCAGTCAGACAAACCGTCCTAGCTACAAAAAAGGCCCTTTTCAGGGCTGACATAATTTGTAAAAGACATTCTGTATACAAACTAACAGCTGTTGATGGGGTTGTTCCCAGTACGTCTTATCATGAAACTACAAGGCTATCTCGGGACCCCAGCGGACTCGCGCCCAGGTCCCAGAGTGGAAAGCTGGCGTGCTACCACTGAGGCTTGGATACATCATGATCTCTGGCAGACAAAGAATTTGCAGTCATGCTTTCTCCAGAGCATCCGGCAACAGGGCAAACCCACGGCCAATCGGAGCACATGAAGCCAAGTTTCCATGGTTTAAAAAATTGTGCGTTGTCGACCTACAGAACATTAGTAATTTTGGTTCCTTCTGGCATTAGCTATCCAGGGTTAAAATTTCGTGACCTAATTTTTCTCCACTCTATATATGAAAATTCATGAAAAGCTGCATCACTGGCTTCTCTAATATTCACTTAAATGTGGGATCGACAGCAGTGTGCTTTAGGGCCTTATGGATCTCAGTGCCTCATTTGTATTCTAGTCAAGCGACCATGCTGATAGACATTACTACTCGAGTTTAATCATTTCCAAAAACGGCACTTTATGTTTGGTTATTTACTGTGTGGGAATTTGTTTTAAATGCTAACAGAAAAGTAAAGCTGTGAGGAAGGGTGTTGAGTTGTGCCTGGGTAGCTCAGTCGGTAAGCACAGGTCCTGAGTTCGAGTCTTGTTCCATTACACAGCTTCAATCTGCCAGGAAATTTTATATCTTCGCTGCAGAGTGAAAATCTCATTCTGGGAACAAAGAAGTAAATTACCAGGAAAAGTTAGCGGCAAAGGAACTAGGGCCTCCGAGAACAGATCCTTTGATTGAGAGAGTGGTGAAATCAAATAAGAAAGACTACAAGTTTTGTGTGGATGCAGCGAAAGAATATCTGATTTTCAGCCCAGAAGTATATTCCTGAACTAATACATTTGTTAGGGATCTTGTATATTTGTTCAAAAACTGGAAAAGCACGAAGACTCTTGCTTGTGGAAAAATGCAAATTAGAGAGTTGTGAAAGCTTACACATTATTTCTTATTGCACTAAACTGTACTTAATTATGTATAAAACAACAAAATTCCACAAAAACAATTCTTTCTTTTGTGAGATACATTGTGCATCTTATTATTATTATTATTATTATTATTATTATTATTACTGTTGTTATTATTATTGGCAGTGGCTGTGGTTGTATAAACTTGTTGATAAGCATACCTGTTATACAGCATATGCTCTTAATTTCACACTCTCAAATTTATCTGAATCTAAAAATTTGTAAACACCTAGAATGTATACTCACGAGCCACGACTGGATTCAGTACACAGACAGGCTGACAAATACAAGTTGGGAGTCAAGCCTAGAATGAAAGTGCAATCTCCGCGGTTCTTGCCTGAAAAACCAATGTTAGATCTAGCATTAGTCCAGAACAAAGAGACTGACAGTGATGCAAAATTTGGGATAGCAGTAAACAGTTTGGATGCTAGAGCTGCAGCTATGGTCGCGGACGTAATGTTGAAACCACCGCAAAAACAACAGTAAACTCGGGTAAGGAAAACGCTAATTTATCGGTTGTGTAGGTCAGTAGAGCAAGTGCAGCAGGTGTTGTGCAGCCAGCAGATAGGCAACACAACACCAGCAGAATTCTGGCGACATTTACGGAGAATCGTCAGTGAAGAGGAGTTATCAGACACTATGCAGTGACACATGTGGATGGCACAAATAACAGTTATGGTGCAAGCAGCTGTTGTTACTTGCGACAGTACTGACATCAACGCAATAATTCCGATTTCAGACGAAGTATATGTAACGTTAGACAAGACAAACGCATCGAGCGCAATTAAATTACGCGAAGGAGGCAACACGCAAGAGACTGTGGCTATACAAAAAAGCGACACACGGAAGTCAACAGGCGTTATGAACACTTGAAAGAGCAGACAGAAGCGTTGCAGAAACAGGTAGCGGCACTGGTAGAAGATACAAAAGATATACATCGACAATACACTGAAAGTAAGAATCAACAATAAAGTGTGTTTGAAAAACTACCTAGTTTTAATGTGTCCTAGAATGTGTACAAAGTGATATACACTAGTCTAGTGTGTAGTGTTTGATTCATCAGTTCTCCAAGTTTAGCTCCCCTGCAGTTGGCAGGTCTGCTTGACCTTGAGATAGCACTAGTGCAGTCTTTTTCCTCTGTTCCCTCAGTTCAGTCCAGGATTGCGTGCAGTGCAGAGTAAAGCAACTCAGCAACAATATGTACTGTGCAACAGAAAGCGCATTGTGTTATTTGGCTTGTGAAAACTGAGTCAGTTATAACAGTATAACGTAATTTCAGGCATCAGTATGGCGCCCCACCTTATTACAGTATCCATGTGCGTGCGGCTTTTGATACTTGATTTCCAGGAAGATGGATAGGCAGGTCTGGCCCAATACCCTGGCCACCATGAAGCCCAGACTTCACCCCACTGGACTTTTTATTTTGAGGCCACATAAACGATGTTGTGTACAGTGAAAAAATCAGAAACATCAATTATTTACTGGAAAGAATCGTCGCAGCTGTTTGGACAGTACAAAATGTTTGTGAATACATGGCAAGAAGTGGAATATCGTCTTGACATGTGCAGGGCAACAAATGGATCCGACGTTGAAGTCTACTAACATTAAATAAAACTTGAAGGAATTCTCTTTTATGATATGTACTCTATGATGTAATTTTTCATTAATTTCCCCGTTAAATTTATGGATTTCTTTTTAAAGCACCCTGTATTATAAGAAGAGGCAAGATTCAGCATGTTGGTATCATCGGCGTTTTGGGGAGCATGCAACGAAGTGTACTTTCCCGTGTCCATTCCCAAATGGCGCTGCAGTCGGCAATAGGCGCGGAAGGCCGCGAAGCTCAACAAAAGCGCCATATTAAGACAGTCAACGACCTAACAGAACTCTAATGTGCGAGTAACTAAGCCAGTTTACTAACACTGTCACGATTCGGGCTCTGACATTAGCACATTACCAGTAGGCTAAGAAAATAGAACGTTAACCACGCCTACTCAGCTCACGGCAGCAAACAATTCGCCCGTAGCGGCGTACAGACACAGTGAAATAGAAGTGGATCTCGGATTTAGGAAGAAATTTATGTGGAATTTCGTCCTGGCGGATGTCTCAGAGCCTATCCTGTGAGCGGATTTTATTTGTCAATAGAGGGCAGAGATAAATCTCAACCCAGCACAGATAAAAATAGATGGTGAGGCCGTCACAGGACCTCTGGGCCAAAGTGCTGTGAACACTTTGGGTAGTCGAGAACAAATAAAAGCAGTGTTGCGTGACACACATTAAGACCACACCAGAACAACCAACCTCACAATCCCCAAGAAGACTGGTTACCGATCATTTCGCAGCAGCAAAGGCAGAGTTCAAAGATATGCTACAAACGGGCATCATCCACAGATCAGATAGCCCGTGGGTGTCCCCGCTACACCTAGTAAAGAAGAAGGATGACACTTGGAGGCCCTGCAGGGATTACTGGGCCCTGAACAAACCTACAATCCCAGACCGGTACCCGGATGCAAAGATCCAAATATTAAAGACTTCACAAATGTACTAGTGGGCTCCACACTATTCAGTCGATTGCAAGAAGGCATATAACGAAATACCAGTGGCGAATGGTTCAAAATCAAAATAAAATGGCTCTGAGCACTATGGGACTTAAATTCTGAGGTCATCAGTCCCCTAGAACTTGGAACTACTTAAACCTAACTAACCTAAGGACATCACACTCATCCATGCCTGAGGCAGCATTCGAGCCTGCGACCGTAGTGGTTGCGCGGCTCCAGACTGTAGCGCCTAGAACTGCTCGGCCACCCCAGCCGGCAGTGGCGAATGAAGACGTACCAAAGACTTCTGTGATAACTCCATTTGGATTGCTTGAGTTTTTACGAATGTCCTTCGAATTAAAAAATGCTGCACAGACATGGCAATGTTTTGTGGAGGAAGTCCTTAGATGACTGAATTTTAGCTTTGCGTACCTGGGTGACATATTGGTATTCTCCAGAACTACCACAGAGCACAAAGATGCAGTCTTTGACCGGATATGCAACTATGGCATAGTGGTCAATGAAGCAAAGTGTACTCTGCGTCAGACGCATTTAAATTCCTTGGCTATGTCGTTTCAGCATCTGGCGCCTGACCTTTGAAAGACAAGATTTAAATCATAAAGGAAATTCCTCACCTGACAGACTATCATCAGCTAAGACGATTCCTAGGAATCATAAATTTCTACAAGTGGCACCTACCGAGAGCAGCTGAGGTAGAAGAACCACTGACAGCAGATCAAGGTCAACACGCCACAGGTCTACAGCCACTGCAGTGGACATCGAAGATGCAGCGAGCTTTCAACCAGGTAAAGGCCAGCTTGCAGAAAGCAATTTTGTTAGCACATCTTGTACACGACGCACCTTTAGCAGTAGTTGTAGACGCCAGCCACAAGCAATTGGTGCTGCCCTCCACCAGTATGTTGACGATTGTTGGCAGCCCCTGAGTTTTTTCTCCCACAAACTAATGGCATCCCAAGTTAAATGGAGTGCTTTTGATCACAAGCTATTAGCTGCATATGAAGCAGTGCGGCTCTTTCACCCTTATATTGAAACCAGACCATTCATCATATACATGGACCACAAACCTATAACTTTCGCCTTCACCAAAAATAGGGACAACTGGTCCCCAAGACATCGGCAACTTGAATTTATTGGGCAGTTCAGAAGAGATATTAGGCATGTAGGAGGGGTCAAAAATGTAATGGCTGATTTTTTTTTCATGGGTCGGAGTCATGTCCTATGTGGTAGATTACAGGCAGCTGGCCACAGCATACGCGACCAATGCCCAGCTAAAAGAATATTTACACAGCATGTTGACAGGACTGCAATTTAAACAGGTACAGCCTGGGGCCAAGATAAAGATCTAGTGCGATATGTCACAAGGCAAACTCAGACCTTTTGTACCAGAGCAACTACACAAAGCTGTTTTTGTTGGAATTCGTGATCTTGCTCATCCTAGAGCAAACATGGGCATTATGTTGCTGACCAAACAGTTTGTAGGCCTGGCATTAATAAAGGTTGCTGCAAGTGGGCAAAATCATATGTGGCATGTCAACAAAGTAGAATGGGCAGGCGCAACTATAAGCAAGTGCGAGAGTTTCTGGAAACAACAGACTGCTTCTCCCTTTTCACTATGATATTGTAGTACTGCTGCCAGTCAGAAGCGTGTCGGTACTTGTTGCCAGCAATCGACCGTTATACTCAGTGGGCAGAGGCAATACCCATCACTAACATTTTAGCAGAGACAGTAGCAAAAGTTTTTTTAGCATCATGGATCACATGTTTTGGCTGCCCGCCACATGTTACCACAAACCAGGGGCGCCAGCTCGAATCAGCTGTTCCTAGAGCTGGCTAAGATGTGTGGGTTCTGCCATCATCATATAACCAGATACTATCCAGCGAATAATGTAATGGTGAACGCTGGCACAGGACATTGAAAGCTGCTATCACGTGTCATGAAGAAAAGTGGACTTCCACAAAGCTGTTAGTACTGTTAGGTCTCCACACCATACATAAAAAAGATATAAGAGCTTCAATAGCAGAGATGGCGTATGGGAAGACCATATGTCTGCTGTCAGAATTTCTTTTGGCACCATCAGAACCGTCAGCAATTAATTTTCCATACTTGCTGCAACAAGTACAAATCAACATTTCCAAACTCCAGTCATCACCAGCAACATGACAAAGATGAACATAAGTTTTTGTGCACAAAGATCTCAGCACATGCTCATATGGAATGCTGAGTACAGATGCAGTTGGTCCCCCTCTGTGACCATTCTATGCAGGGCTGTACAGACTCTTAGTCGTGACAAACATATGATGCAGATACAATGTAATGGTAAACAACAGGCAATGTCCCTATAAAGGATGAAGTGTGTGTAAATATTCGCATCAGTCAACGAATTGTTTCAGGAAAAACAAGAGGAAATTACGCTCACAACTGCAGTAAAGACAGTAGGAGGAGAGGCAAGTGGAGCAAATGAAACCCTGAAACCCCCAATACGTCGTGCAGACCCATGAGACACAACAGAAAAGCCAGTAGTTCGCACCAGGGCCGGTCGATTCGTGCAATACAAATGCCCTACCCATACATTCCAGGAGCTATGCTTTATCGCAGGAGGTGGGATAGCTGTGCGGGAATCACCACACAAAGAATAGATAGCACACAGTGTATTTTGTGTGTTTGAAATGAACGCTATTGACAGTACGTTTATTATTTGGAATTAGACACTACTCTTAGATTAGTTAAGTTCAAATTGACAATTTGTAATAGCAAGTTATGTAAAAATAAAAACTTTCGTTGTAGCATCCCCAAACGTGTTTTCACTGTCTAAAATGCTGAACATGGACATTATTACGCGACGGCTCATATACACGTTGATAGTAACTTACATTTACAAAATGTACTTCGGAGCCGTGGGTGTGTGCATTGGCAGCTATTGAAACTCCACAGTTGAAGTATAGCCAACTACATGTGAGCTGTCAAGTGACATGTTTCAGTGGCCCGGGTATAGATCTGATAATCCGTTAAAATCCCAACCAAACTGCTACAACATCTGTGTAGAACACAATAACTGAATCATCGGCATTTACAAATGGCACTACAAAACGTGTGGAGTGAAAATTCAGTTAAACTTAGAGGGTTGTTGTTGTTAGAAGAGTTTGCCGTCTGGTGTGAAAAATCACTGCAGTAAGCCCTTGTGGTATTTCTGCATAAAGTTCGATCGACAATTCAGTTGTCACAGCTACAATCGTTGAAATCTTCGTGGGTTTTTGTACGAACTTTTATTTCATGGGTGACAGCAGTACACAGCAATTTTCAGTAGGGTAATGCTCGTTTCACACAAATTCCCGAAAACGTGACGTCATTTTGACGTCAAGCTTAATATCGGCGACCGCATGATCGGCTATCGACTTCGTAATAAGAAAGAATATGAATATTATTGCTCCTCGATTCATTCGCAACAATTTAAGCTGGCCTCAGTTTAAGCTGCCCTGCCTAACCCCACACTCGAAAGGCGACATATATTCGGAAATAAAAAGCCAAATCTTTGTGTGAAGAAAGAATGTAAATTTTACTGTTGCTCGTTTCAGTTGCAGCATTTTAAGCTGTCTTCTTAGCTTCCTGCATAACCACATACTCAGAAATCGCTAGATATTTATTTCACCCTTCGTTGTCAGATCAGTGTGAATGTATATATCATCCAATAGTGCAGAACATACTTATATTACATTCTTAAGAAAAGAAACAGAACTTGTTAACAACGCTTTTTAAGCTGTCTTCTTAGCTTCCTGCATAACCACATACCCAGAAATCGCTAGATATTTATTTCACCCTTCGTTGTCAGATCAGTGTGAATGTATATATCATCCAATAGTGCAGAACATACTTATATTACATTCTTAAGAAAAGAAACAGAACTTGTTAACAACGCTAACATGAGAAAAACGCGAATCAACAACTTTCGACTCCAGAAACCACGACTTTATTCATTACGGTAGCACTTAACCATGTGATGTTTAACTCCGGTCCTAGTTATCATATTCTATTGGAAAGCTTGTATCATTGATGTGTTATTAAATTACATTTAATGATAGTGGTGCTGTGTCTGTAGTAAATTTTCGGATAAATTCTAGTGTCCGATTCTACTGGATTCTACTCGTCGGCTTTGAGCAATGACATCATACATCATGCCTAAGGCAAAGACGCTGCATATAGGCAATCTATGAGAGCAATCTATGAGAGCAATCAGTGATCTCTATACTAATGGATATCACTGAGAGCAATGGGTTATTCTGGTAAACAAACGAAGGTAGCATATGATAAAATTACAATCACATTCACACTGTTGTTTAGTTAGTCACGAATTATATCGAAACGAACAAAAGATAACGAAAATAATTAACAACAAGAATTAAAAACAAATTTTCATGTCTGGTTAGAAGTATTCTCGCAATTTATGTGACTAGAAAAGCACAGAGAACCTTTAAATTGCATTACAGTAAAGCACGTGGTGAAATCTTACTGTTATAAAATAGCGTTAATTGTATGTTAAGTATTGCACCTAACAGGAGAGGCGCAGGAAAGTGGGGGTTTGGGGCGAGGAGAAACTAAAATCTAACAGAAAAACGAAAAAAATAAATGAATGACAACAAATACGAAACAGTAGCATAAAATGTGGAAAAGCAGATACATTAAATTCTAAAAGAAAATCCAGTACATGACAAACGAATATCTGCAAAAAATACCTATACAGGTAAATTCCAGTTACAGATTCCAATCGCTCCATGACTCATATGTAAATTATTTTTGCAACTGTATGCACTGAAATGTAATACCATTTCTACATTTATAATTGCTCTCAAACTATTGTGGTGTATAACAGAAATTGGAATAACTAGAACTGATCTTCTATATCAGTCAATTCTAGTTACTGATTCCAGCTTTTCGATGGTTCATAATTTTGGACATTTTTGCATTAAATCTGTGGACTATGTTTTTGTAGTATCTCTAGTTTTCTTAATGATCTGAGAACTACTACAAAAAACTAATAAATATTGCATGTGCAGCTTTCAAATTTTTCTCTTTCTCATAATAATGAAGATAGTAATACCATATGTAGAAATCCTGTAACACTTTAATACACACACTTGTTAAAACAATCTAAATAATGAACCGTGGAATGATTGGATTCGGTAACTAGAATTAACCTATATAGGTCAGTTCCATTTACCAATTTCAGTATATTTTTGAGCCTACTTTTTTGTCAAATTTCGTTACTTGTGTACTCGTCCCATTAGGTTTAACAATTAGTATTAAAAGTTAACGAAGATTCATAATATTATGACTTCACCATGCATTATACTGCACTGGGTTTAAAGGTTCTCTGTGCTTATCTTATTTGCATAAATTGCGACAATAATTTACTTCAGACATGTAGAGGCCTACTTGTCTTTTTCTGTTCTTATTTATTTTTGTTACCTTTAATTCTTGTCAGTATCATTTGTGGCTAAATAATTAATCACATGAACTGTGTAATTTTATTGTATGTTACATTCGTTTGTTTATGAATATGATCAGTTGCTTTCAAAGACTGCCTCTATGTAGCGGCTCTGCCCTATGTACGAAGCTGAGGAGGATTACTGGGTTGGTGGCACCAATAATCACACCCATTTAGCAATAGTTCATTTATTAACCTTAACACACACAAGGATCACAAAGAACTGACTGAACATGGCGGAACAGCCAAAGATAATGCCTAGAGTTCAAAGATGAATGCATATCGATGCTGGAGTCGATTTCATCGGCGCCACATAGCCGACCCCCCCCCCCCCCCCCCGCAGTACGGAGTACTAATGAGAGGCCGGGGGGGGGGGGGGGCTATGGAGTCAGCAGGGGTGGTCCGCGGGAGCAGGACCAAGGTCAGCTCGACAGTGTCGTCAGGGAGCTGTGTGGGTAGATGTCGTGAAGGAAGGTTTGGCCACCGAACCTGGAAGTCATTGAAGTGAGTCGGACGTTGTACTGGGCGTGCCAGCGACAGGTGGGTCGGCGGTTTGCGCGGGTGGAATGGACTGACCACGATGATGTCTCTGGAGGGCGTCGCGAACACACAAAGCATGTCCAGGTCGACGTCGGGCGAGAGGGGAACACATTTCACCAAGAGGCAGGGAATGACACAGGTTGAGTCATGAGTACTGGATGAAGAGAAACACACGACGAACGGTGTATAATCGCGCAATATTATTGAGATGTCGTGGATTATGTCCGGGAAGGACAGGCACAAACACCTCGAGTGAGGGCACGTTCAAGATGGGAGGGGGGAGGGGCATGAGAAACCTCGACAGGGTGAGGCAGGCGACGGTGGAGAGGTCGAAGGGACCGGCGAAAGGGCCCAGCGTCGAGGGCGTGATCATAGGTAAGCTCGACATGGGGAGCATGTGGTCACTCGACAGAGTACGTGAGATCGGAGTACAGGGCAAGGTCGGAGGAGAGATCGACGATTGGAACTGTAAGTCTGACGTGGAGGGAGTGGTCGGAGTGTCGTGAGCCACGACAGTGAGTGGTGTGGTCGTGGCCTGAAGGGGGGTAGAAGAAGGCTCAACATGAGCAGGCTTAAGTCTGTTGACAGAGACTGCAACAGCAGAATCTTTCATCTGGATGTCATGGGTGTTGGCTGAGCACCTGAGAACTCAGTACGGGCTGGTATATGGAGGTTGGAGGGGAGCACGGACAGTATCATCTCAGAGCGTGACGTACTCGCAATTGTCCAGAGATTTCGGGACGGGCGTGAACACTAGGGCAGGAATGACTGGCTGGTGGAGGGATATGGAGGTTGATGAAGTGGCGTCTGATGTGGTCCACGAAGCAAGGTAAGTCAGACTTAGGGAGAGAAGCAGGGAGAACAACGTTCTGGCCGTAAACGAACTCGGCTATCGTGCCTTTGAGGTCTTCCTTATAGATCGCACGAATGCCGAGTAGCACAAGGGGAAGGGCCTCCGTCCATAGAGAGTCGTGACATCGAAGAGCCGCCTTGAAAGTGCGATGCCAGCGCTCGACTAGCCCATTACTTTGCGGGTGATATGCTGTGGTATGGATGCACGGATGTCACAGATGTTACAAATCCCATTGAACAGGGCCAACTCAAATTGTCTGCCCTGGTCAGTCGTGATGATAACTGGATATCTGAAAAGCAATACCCATGATTCGACGAAAGCTCGAGCAACAGTTTCTGCCGTAATATTGGGGAGGGGGACAACGTCGACCCAGCGAGTTGTTCAGTCGATAGACGAGAGCACATAACAAAAGCCGTTAGAGGGGGAGAGAGAGAGCCAACAATGTCAATATGAATATGCTGGAAACGCCCAGGAGGGATCGAAAAGGCGCCACGGGGAGGGGGGGGGAGGGGGTTAAGTGTGCTCATGTACTTTGCAGCGTTGGCACGTAATGTAGGAGTGTGCCCATTGCTGGCAGTCTTTGTTGACATTTCTCGACACAAATCACTCTGCTACGAGGTGGGCGGATGCACAAACACTGGGGTGGGCTAAATTATGCAATGCATTGGATACAGCTGAATGGAGCATGGTTGGGATGAGGGAGCGTAACGTGCCTGTACTGTCGTCGCACCAGATCTCACCAGAAATGCCAGTGAAGGTGGTGCGGATGAAGTGTAGTGAAGAAGTAGAGTCTGAAATCAAGTTTTGTGTTTTCTCTTCGGTGGGAGGTCTAACAGCGAATGGACGGAGTCGACTTGTGAAAGGAAATCAGCAACTATATTGTCAGCACCCTTATGTGTCTGAACTGAGATATGAAGTCCATGTATCTGAAGCAGCAAGGAGGCGGGTCAGCTGGCGGGTTTGTAATGGCCGCAGCCAGTGGTTTGTGGTCTGTTAACACATAGAAAGGACGTCCCTCAACATCAGTCTTAAAATGCTTGTTCGCTTCGTGGACCGTGAGCAACTCCCTGTCAAACACGGAATATTTCAGTTGTGCATTGGTGAGCTTGCGCAAGAAGAACTGCAGAGGCGAAGTTTGGCCGTCGATTGTCTGGCTAAGGACAGCACCGGTGGCAGTATTGCTCGTGTCTGTGATGATGAAAAGCTGCGCTTTGGGATGAGGATGCGCGATGGTGCATGCCTCGGCAAGAAGATTTTTGAAGGCTGTGAAAGAGTCAGTTATAGCAGGGGTCCATGGAATGGGCCAAGATCCAGAAGTGTTGGTGCCTGCCAAGGCGTCCATCAGTGGAGCCTGAATCTCTGCAGCCACAGGTAGATGTCGCCGATAATAATTAACTGTCCCCAGAAAGCGCCGGAGCTCTTTGAATGACGAAGGTCTGGGTAGGTTTAGTATTGTTTGTGCTTTCTCAGGGGGCGGTGAAATGCCGTCGGCAGAGACACGAAAACCAAGAAAAGTGACAGCGGTTTGATGTAGCTGCAATTTGTCCTGGTTGGTCTCGATGTCTGCTGCCGTGAGAGTGTTCATAACAGTTTGCACATGTCGAATGTTGTCCTTGATGGAGGAGCTGAACACAAGAATGTCATCAAGATATTCAAAGCAGAATTTTAGGTCGAATAGCACTTCGTTGATGAAGCGTTGCCAGGTCTGGATTGCGTTTTTCAGACCGAAGGGCATGAATCGAAACTGAAATAACCCGACAGGGGTGGTGATTGCTGTCTTCTCGATGTCTTCAGGTGCCATGGGGATCTGGTGGTAGGCCCGTTTGCAATCAATGACAGAGACGTAGATGCACCTGCAAGGGTACTGGTAAAGTCGGCAATGTTAGGTATGGGGTAGGCGTCCATAATTGTTCGAGCATTTATTCGACGGTAGTCTCCACACATGTGCCAAGACCGGTCTTTCTTGGGTGTCATATGTATGGGAGTAGACCAACTACTGGCAGAGGGTTCAATGACGCCAGAGCTTAGTAGTTGAGAAATCTGATTTTTAAGGTTGGAGAGGTGCTCGAGACAAAGTGGACGTGTTATACTGGTGATCGAGGGACCTGGCATGAGGCGAAGCTTGTGAACCGTGCCGTTGGTGACGACAGAAATGTTGCCGGCGGCACGGGGGGCGGTTTGTTTACAATGTGTACCAGGTGGGGCACGCGAGGCGTGGTCGTAGTGTTCAGAGCCACTCAGCAGATCTGACGGGAGCCGAGGCAGCAGAGTGTCCCAGGAGTCAATGCGACAAGATGGCCACCGGCCCAAAGCAGTGGCAATGTGGTTGGGTGAGCTTGGTAGAGCACATGAGCCGATAATCAGTCCATTGTCCGAGGGCGCGGACTGTGGCAGCACAGTCGCAGGCGAAACGCTTGGCGCGAGTGCACTGTGTGTGTTGTCAGCAGTGGTGGCACGGCGGTGTGCAGGAGCTGAAGTTGCATATTTTGAGGTGCTGTCCGCGAGGGGCAGGATACGAGCTGTCAGTTCGGGAACATGTGACACTTGTCATGCATGCACACTTGTGTCTGGCTGAGTGTCAAACGCTGCCGTGTTAGGAGGGTAGGCCCTGCGGAACTGTCAGTACATGTTATGGCAGTCTTGATAGCACAGTTGCTAGGGGTAGCAGGAGGTAAACACACGGAGGCTCGATTGCTGGGACTGCAAGCAGATTCGGCCCATTTACTGACCTTGCTTTGTCCTTGCTGTAGTGTCTGTAATTCCTTTGCTGCATCGGAGAGCTGGAGCTGTGTTTTCTGGAGCCGGAGGGAGAGCTCGAAGTTTTCCTTGCGTAGGCGAGCGACGTGTTCAAGCTCGACAAGGCACTTGTGCGTGGTTTATTGTAACATCGTCGACAGAGATGAGTATGTACAGATGAGATGAGCCCAGACCAATGTGTCACGTGGGGTTTTGCTCGATGGAGCACAGGGGAAGTGAGTCTTGGACGGATGATGAAACACGGTGTTTCTCACTAGGTCCGGTGAAAGTTTGTGGTGTTGCAAGAAGTCAATGCCTAGTATAGGTTCGTCAATTTCGCACACTAAAAAAGTCCACTCGAGTCTGCAGTTTGTGGAGAGTGAGACGACGTGGGAAGTTGAACCTGAGCATTGTAGTTTAGTTGAATTCACAGCTTGCAGTGAAGTATGATGAGGGCAGATGTTCGATGACACTAAGGACACAGGCAGCAGCGAAACATTGGCGCCTGTGTCCACTAGGAAAAGTTATCCCAACGAAATGTCTTTAATTTAAAATCGTCCGAAATTATCCGATCGTTCGCAGACAGAATGGAGCACTGTCATGTTGTGCGCAGGAGGCGGCACCCGGACCTACCTGCAATTGGCGTTTGGGAAGTAGCAGGGCAGTCTGCAGTTCGGTGCTGCCTCACCAAACCGTGTGCGGGAGTAACAGTACGGGTAGTGTGGTTGCACTTCCTGCGGAAGGTTTGTTGCCAGTGGCGGTGGCCGAGGTTCGGAGGCCGCAGCAGTTTCGGTTGCAGGAGGGGATGTGATCATGGGCGGAGCCGGTGACGTCCCAGTTGCTTGTTTACTGCTTCCCGAAGAGAGTGGAATGGTCGGCACGGTATGGCTCCGGCTGCAGGACGATGAGCCTGAACCTGAGACTTGTCAGGTAGGCAGTGGCTGGCGAAATAGAGCATTGATGCATCGTGTAGCTTGTCAGCAATTGTCATTCTTTGCTCCGCAGGTTCGGGAGACCTTTGAGCCAGAGCAAAGCGGATGTGAGTTTATCTGACCAGATGGCGAGGAGAGCTGTGTCAGAGAGCGCTGACCAGGGCATGTAGCCGTCTCCAGAGCTGGGAAGGTTTGTTGTTGCCTAGTTCCTCGACATGGAGCACTTGCCATATTGCTGCCTCAGTTGAGCATGCACGTCGACGTAGAACTGTCTTTTTGGCTAGAGTGTACCGGGTACATGAGTCCGGGGCGTCAGCCAGGTCAGCAATCAAGTCATCCTGGTCATGCAGGTGGGTGATGGGGCACAGAAACCTGGTTGACTCGTCGAGTTTGTAATGGTCGAACACTTCGTCCAGAATTTTGAACCAGGTTGTTGCTGTAGTATTCCAGGAGAGTGTGCCTCTGGGGGATGTGGCAATGACGGCTGTTCGGGTGGCAGCGTGAAGGTGACACGTTGTGGTTGAGCGCGATCCGTCGTGACGCAGAAGGCTGATGCTGGTGAGACACCGTAATGTGTCAATTGCGGTTGTGGAAGCTCAACACGTTGCGGGTGTGTTCCGATTGACGTGTCACGGAAGACCGACGTGGATGAGGCACCGAGATGTGCCAAGAACGGTAGCGGAAGCTCGAATGGAGCCGGCGCGGGGGCGACAGGTGAGAAAAAGTTCAAAGTTTGAGAACGCGTGTTAGTCCACGGAAAGCTGTGTTGCAGGGAGGCTGCGGAGTGCGGGCTGTCCAGAAGCACAGTGTGGGAAATGATATCGAATGTGGAACAGAATGTGTGAATGTTCACTGTTCATAGTCACTCCACTCAAAACGGTGTGCGGATAAGGTGAATGACGCAGCACAGAACACGAAGGCGTAGCAGTGGGACGGAGGTAGAGATCAGGCACAGATAACAAGTTATTGTTTCTGTTGCAGGCCAAGGTATCGAAGTAGGAAGGCATGTGCTGATGCTGAACTGAGGCAGGTGCGGGCATGGTCGGATGCTGAGGAGGTAGACCTGTGAAAGAAGCAGTTCCGGCCACATGGCAGGTATCTGCGTGATACTGCATGGATTGCGGCGTGCCAAATCGTTGTCCTGGTGGTAGTAGGTTGTCCGACGAAGCATTTGCAGAAATCAGCATTGGTCCTGCACTGCACAGAGATCCGTAAGAGGTAACTGCACAGTCGATGAGGGAGGGCACATGTGACGGGAACAAAGGCGTTTGATAGCCGGAGTCATGCGCACTCCTAACCTCGCTTATTGTTGCAGGCTCGAAAACGTCCGGTGAAATCAGCGGAATCATTGAGTGAGAGGCAGCGTGTTGTAGTCCTGGCGTGTGTACATCGCCCACAACACAAGGCATGTAGATCACAAAATCCGGCGTTAGGTGCTGGACCAAAGTCATTGTTCGAATGCTGTGTCGATGTAATACACGCGAAAATAACCGACGCGGAGGATGCATACACAGTAAAATGGCGAAAACGGCAGACGTTACAACTCGGGGTCACCAGAGAGGAGGATTACCGGGTTGGTTGCACCAACAATCACACCCATTTAGCAATAGTTCATTTATGAACCTTAACACATACAACGATCACAAAGAACCGAGTGAACATGGCGGAACAGCCAAAGATAATGCCTAGAGTCCAAAGATGAATGCATATCGATGTTGGTGTCGATTTCATCGGCGCCAAAAAGTCATTGCTCAAAGCTGACGAATGGAATCAGAGACTAGAACTGATCCAAATTTGCAGTGCTCCATTACACTGAAATAGCATACTGCAATTTATAAAACAAGAGTATTGTATTCTTAATTTGTAAATTATTGACGATAACAACTCACACCTAAAGCCTAGTTTACATGATGACACTGGGTTGTGACACTCGTTGAGTGGAATGAGTTGCACGCAGATGGTTTCATATTTGACTGTAGACACGACGAGACCAGTAAATACTTCAGTTTCGTCGTTTTGTGAGTTCCTGAGTCGTGTCTGAAATGAAAGTTTTGGCAGTTGCAAGTCGCACGAGTTGTGAGTTAAAGCTTGCTGCATGGAGTCGCTGCATAAGAAACTTGTTTCCATTCGTGACTGGATGAAGAAAAGACGTCAGCTCGGTTGCTCAGCATCCTTGCTAAAATAATTTGTAATGGAAGACATTAGAAGTTCTTTTAATTATTTTAGAATGTCACCAGAACTGTTTACGTTTCTTCTAAATAGAGTTAATTATGCGATAAGGAATAAAGATATTGTAATGCATGAAGCGCTGTAGCCAGAACTGAAATTACATACCACATTGCATGCCTTACAGTCGAGAACACTCAGCATTCTATAAGATGCGGTTTTAGTTGATGACGCTTTTTCATTAACACCAATAATTATTAACATTAACATCAGTAATTATTCGAAGCAGGCGACATTTAGAAGAGAATGGTTTGCAAATGGTTTGTACAAGGTACAATAAGAGACTGACCTGACATGGCGGCTCTGATGAGCGATCCGAGTCCCAAAGATTATGTTAATCATCGTCGATATTACCTATCGATGCCACACTTCCTTTCCGTCATGTAAACAACCAGTGTTTATTCAAAGGCATATTTTACTCCGTGTTTTATGAACTTTTAAATGTATCATTGAAGTACTGAATAACTACGTCCAACTTGAATTATCTTTCATTCCCCTGAAATGTAGGACTTTATGGACAGCTACCAAATAATTTCCATCAACCATACAGTGCAAAACAGAGGTAAAGCTCATCAGTCTCAAATTCCTACCAGCTGTGAAGCTTTGAAAGTAATTTTATGTCAGGCTGTTTATGAATAACATTAATTATTTTCACACGGCTGTTTCTATGAGTTTCATCGAAACAGATCAGGAATGCTTCTGCTGTAAAATTCATCTGTTTGATGTGTCTATACCAGGGATTCCCAAACTTTTCCTCCAACAGAACACTTTGAGAATCTTGGCACTTGGATGAAACCCCTCATTTATTTCTCGAAGATTATAACTACTTCAGTTTCAAATCATGATTAATAACTCAGAAATCATAATAAAATTTTAAAAAAATAGTATCATAAAAAGATGATGATATGCCATGTTATTACTAGTTTTTTGTGGAGCACTTTTCACTTCCTGCTGTACACCAGTGTTCCACAGAACAGTTTGGGGAATCTTGCTCTACACCTACCAACAAATCACATTTTTAAGGCACTCAAGAGCTGTCAGCTACATCCCACCTTTTATAGATTTTGATAGCAGGGCAGCATTCTAAAATCACACCTGTGAGGTGAAAATAAAAGCGATATGTCATTCCTTACTTCTGAAGAAATTGCGCCATTTTAACTCCACTAGTGATTTCTAAAGGTGAATGGAGGTGGTTTCTGTAGTGGTAAAAAAGATATGCACAACAAACCATGCTACAGTCAGCTGCCGTCTTTCAAAGATCAGAGTCTTCAACAACTCATCCATGATTAACTGCCTGGATTGTCCTACCACATCTACTTTACAGATTCCTACTTTTTATTCCATTTGATATTCATTTCAGTGTATTTGATAATTGGAATACTTTTCTTTGCTCTTTTTTAATAAAATAATTGGAGGTATGATCAATAATCAAACAACTACATATACTAAATTAACAGTTATTTTTTTCACAATACATAGGTCCACAGGACAAATACAAGCCACCGAGTTGACGAGGCAATCCTTGATGTGATTCCCAGCTGCTAAAGGTTTCCCTGCTTCCACAATTCTCAGCAAGCATTTGTAACTTGTGTGCAAACTTTGCCCACCTATTTCCTGCTCTTACCACGGCAATAAAGAAAGAAAAAAAGCTCTTGCAATTAATTTTGTACAATACTGTTTTTAAAGCATTTTTATAATTTTAACAATTAATTGTTTCATTCATTGAAACCTAAATAAAAAACCAACAAAAAAGTTTAGTTTTAGCTGCGTTTTTCCTCAGTTCCTCTGAAAAGCAGTCATAGATGCTAGCAAGGACAATGAAATGTGGTCACAAACAAAATTTCTATCTGTTGGAATATTTGTGTTTTAATTAATTACAAATATAGATCAAACTACATCATATGTCTTCCCATACATCAAAACACAAATACACAAAAATAAAGAATGACTTAATGACACTTTGCTGTGCAAGAGACAGTTTGTGACGGCTTTTCAGAAAGTGGAAAAAAGTAACACAACTGAAACTTTTTCTTGTGTCTGTACAATGCGGTTTAATGCAACCCAAATATAAAATTAACTGAAAAGAAATGTTCCTTGTTGCTGACAATCTGATATTCAGTAACTGGCAAATTGCTAAGTGACATATCAGATTATAAAATATAGTTTTATTTATCATCTTTATAAATAACAAAGAGTCATGCGATACCAGACACTTACTTCACTGTAATGCTGCTTGGAATTTTATTTTAGTTCTTCAAGCTTTGACTGGTGATCCTCTTGTGACAAATTTTCGAACTGATCTTTGCAAAACATACTAAAGTGCTGTTCAATCGAGTACTTTTATTGAATACATGAGATTCTGATGACATACTAAATCAAAAAAACTTAATTTCCTACTTGGGTTTAAATAGTGCTCCTCCGCTTTTTGTCTGTTGCTGTTGACCATTCACCTCGATCCGCTGTAGATTTACGTCTGTTGACTAATGTCTTTGTGTCGTATCACACTTTTGTATTAAGTGCGTGTACAGTGGCATGGCGAGGCACGGCGGGCAGACCGCACGGTCAGTTAAGCAGTACAGCTTGGCCACCGCAACACACAAATTCGCCTAGGGCGCTGGCCTCGGGTGATCGCGGGCGCAAGTGTCCAAGGGGCACAGTTTGGACGAGCCTGATTTACACTAACAACTGCAACAAGCATTTTCTTCTCACCTTGATGTGTCAATATGTGTTTTATGTCAACACTATATTCACATCCTGTTTGGTTGGTTTTTATGACAAAAATCTCAGTTGTCAGTTGAAATCAAGGCTTTGGTCTGACATTGAAAGAGATTGGCAGCAGCTTCACTTCTTTATTGTAAATGTATTTGGTGACATGACATTGGCGTGTTCCGTGTCTCGGTTTGAGCCTCTTTGCCCCTTATGATGATGCCATGAACTGACACTCACTCTCCTCTGATTTATATTGCATACTTACTGATATGGCCCATTGATGAAGAGCTTTTGTTGTTATTGTTGCTGCTTTTGCTCTTGCTGTTGTTGCTGCTGCTGCATGCTCCGCACATTCACTGGCTTCGACAGATCTGTTGAACATTCATTTATTGATAGCATTTGTCAATTTTGGATCCTCTCTTTGGATGTCTGCTTTCCACCTGTTCAGTAAGTCCTTTCTCATTAACCTTTAAGTGGCTCTCTTGGTCTGCAGTGCTTTAAAACTCCACTTAGAATGTCATTTTACCAATGTAACCACAGTTATTTTGACATCCAACGATACATGCTCCCTCATATTACATCTTATGATTCCAATTCTGGTTCGTATGCCAAATATTCACCTTCTCGTCCTGATTTTGCAGGTGATAATATTGATGTACTTGCAGGGTGTATACACTGACAAGAAAAAAAGAAAAATTCCTGGGCTTTTCCCAGATCTCCCTGTTAAAAATACACTTTTTATCAGGTCAAAATACAATTTTTCCCAGTTGAAAATACACTATACCCTAGGGAAAGCACATTTTTCCGTGTTAAATGACAATATACTTTCCCTCGGAGCTGCAAAACCCACCAGCCCATGACACCAAAACACAAGACATAGGACACACAATGTAGTCTGCTAATAGGAAAATCACTGTTATGTAGCAAAAACACACAAACAGAAAAAGTAAATAGTTTAAATTAATATATACACAGTTAAGATACAGCACATGTGACATCAACTGCCAAAATTTTTTGAGGTTGTGGTTAGGCAGGATCCTAAGCGCACAGCTTAAACTGCAACAGCTGAATATTTCTGACAAACGTGATTATAAATTTCACAGCTGCGCAATGAACATTTTGTGGGTTACCTGGCTGAAATGTTCTGTCAAGCACTTTGACTTTTCCATAGAGAAGACAATTATGTGTGAAATTGCTCAAGAACTAACTTCGCACTTTTTTGAAGGCTAATTATTCTTTCTGCCATCATTATTGAATAATTTGTATTCTATGAAGGAACTAAAATAAATATGAAAAACATTGACATTTGGTCTTTTTCAGCAGACATTACCCTTTAAGTACATCAAACACATAGGTGCTAGTAAAATCTTAAATAATTGCATAAATGGCTGGTCCTCAGTGCCCAAAATTTTTCTAAGTGGCCAGTCCTCAGTATTATATTTTGAATGAGAGTCTAACCCAACGTGATTTAAGAAATTCATCGCACATTCCCACACGCAACATAATTTATCTTGGATAAAAGGGAATTTACTTTGAAATAATGCTTCTGAAATCACCATCTGCAATTTTTCCCCTGACCTCTTAGTAATGTAAAAAGTTGTAACGTCACACTAATCGAAACAAAGCCCATGAGAAAGACGAATATTAAGCAGTTTTTTTGTTACAAAGTATTGCATGGTCTTTGAAACATTATGCTGTCAGCTGACACTTGTGTGAGCACTGTGTTTTGCTGCTGTGAATGGTGCATTTTCTTTGCAACTAAAGTTTTATATTTGTGTTATTCTCTCGTTTATTTTATTGCTGCAGTATTATTCTGCAGTAGCAGGCTAGAGCAAAATTCTTTGTTAGAGTATCAGTTCTTACAATCCAAAACCAAAAAAATTTCACTGAAAACTAAAACAATAAAAAATTTCTGGGTTTTCTCAGATTTCTCCGGAATGAAAAAATTCCCGGGTTTTTGCCATGGGGCATATACAACCTGCTCAGTGATATTGGTACATTTGACAAAAGACAGAAGGGAATCAGTTTCATTTTCATAGATAAGCCTCACCGACTTCTACAAAAGTCATTTCTAGGTGCATAATCCAAAGCCGTTAAGCAATTCATTGCCGACTAAGCATGATCTTTCAGAAATCGATGTTCTCAAAACTGGTAGTGCAAAGCCAAATAAATTCGAGAAAACCTTCACGTCATCAGGAACACACACACACACACACACACACACACACACACACACACACACACACACACACACACACCAACCAACAGGGATATGAAACAGTTTGATCAAGTTATATACACTTGCCAAGAAACTCTTGATGTGGTCATGTTGAATTTGTGATCCTCAGTGATGGTTTAATTTTATAGCAGGCAAGTACCCAAGCACAGCATGTTACATAACTCAAACACTGTTAACTTTGGACTCCATATTTTATTAACAGGAAATATTTGTTTTTAGATGCTCTTTTGATGCACTGCGATGAAAATACGATTTCCCGTCACCAACTTTTAACACAACTTTTTCAAAGACTACAAAGTGTCTAGCAAAAAGCCAAAACACATCTTATTTTCGGTATAGAATGTCTTTGCCAAACTAGATCAAAATCGGTAGCCCACATGTCAAACACTCCCCTTGTAAGCCGTTACCGCGAATTGTTGAATAAACACAAGTGATCCGCATCAAAGTAGTGTGCATCAAGGGTTCTCTTTACATCTGGTAAGGACAGACCAGCTAAAATTGTTACCACTAAAGACTGTGTGTTTTATAGTTTTATTATAACTATGGTACATAGTTGACTTTCTTCGAAATCCTTGCAAATTACATGGTTATATTACTATCAGATTTTGGCTGAACTGCTTGAAATTCATTGCTACTAAACGTGATACCTGCCTGTTGCTCTCTCAACAGGCTATTTGAATCACCTGGGATACACAACTCACATTCCAGTCCTATTTAATATTCAAATGGCTCTAAGCACTATGGGACTTAAAATCTGAGGTCATCAGTCCCCTAGACTTGTTGTTGTTGTTGTTGTATCTGTTGTGGTCTTCAGTCCTGAGACTGGTTTGATGCTGCTCTCCATGCTACTCTATTCTGTGCAAGCTTCTTCATCTCCCACTACCTACTGCAACCTACATCCTTCTGAATCTGCTTAGTGTATTCATCTCTTGGTCTCCCTCTACGATTTTTACCCTCCACACTGCCCTCAAATGCTAAATTGGCGATCCCTTGATGCCTCAGGACATGTCCTACCAACCGATCGCTTCTTCTAGTAAAGTTGTGCCACAAACTTCTCTTCTCCCCAATCCTACTCCATACCTCCTCCTTAGTTACGTGATCTACCCACCTAATCTTCAACATTCTTCTGTAGCACCACATTTCGAAAGCTTCTATTCTCTTCTTGTCCAAACTATTTATTGTCCATGTTTCACTTCCATACATGGCTCCACTCCATACAAATACTTTCAGAAACGACTTCCTGACACTTAAATCTGTACTTGATGTTAACAAATTTCTCTTCTTCAGAAACGCTTTCCTTGCCATTGCTGGTCTACATTTTATATCCTCTCTACTTCCACCATGATCAGTTATTTTGCTCCCCAAATAGCAAAACTCCTTTAATACTTTATGTGTCTCATTTCCTAATCTAATTCCCTCAGCATCACCCGACTTAATTCGACTGCATTCCATTATCCTCGGTTTGCTTTTGTTGATGTTCATCTTATATCCTCCTTTCAAGACACTGTCCATTCCGTTCAACTGCTCCTCCAAGTCCTTTGCCGTCTCTGACAGAATTACAATGTCATCGGTGAACCTGAAAGTTTTTATTTCTTCTCCATGGATTTTAATTCCAACTCCAAATTTCTCTTTTGTTTCCCTTACTGCATGCTCAATATACAGATTGAATAACATCGGGGAGAGGCTACAACCCTGTCTCACTCCCTTCCCAACCACGGCTTCCCTTTCATGCCCCTCGACTCTTAGTAACTGCCATCTGGTTTCTGTACAAATTGTAAGTAGCCTTCCGCTCCCTGTATTTTACCCCTGCCACCTTCAGAATTTAAAAGAGAGTATTCCACTCAACATTGTCAAAAGCTTTCTCTAAGTCTACAAATGCTAGAAATGTAGGTTTGCCTTTCCTTAATCTAGCTTCTAAGATAAGTTGTAGGGTCAGTATTGCCTCACGTGTTCCAATATTTCTACGGAATCCAAACTGATCTTCCCCAAGGTCAGGTTCTACCAGTTTTTCCATTCGTCTGTAAAGAATTCGCGTTAGTATTTTGCAGCCATGACTTATTAAACTGATAGTTCGGTAATTTTCACATCTGTCAATGTCTGCTTTCTTTGGGATTGGGATTATTATAATCTTCTTGAAGTTTGAGGGTATTTCGCCTGTCTCATACATTTTGCTCACCAGATGGTAGTGTTTTGTCAGGACTGGCTCTCCCAAGGCTGTCAGTAGTTCTAATGGAATGTTGTCTACTCCCGGGGCCAGACAAATGGAAAAACTGATAAAAACCAACCTCGGGGAACATCAGTTTGGATTCCGTAGAAATGTTGGAACACGTGAGGCAATACTGACCCTACGACTTATCATAGAAGAAAGATTAAGGAAAGGCAAACCTACGTTTCTAGCATCTGTAGACTTAGAGAAAGCTTTTGACAATGTTGATTGGAATACTCTCTTTCAAATTCTGAAGGTGGCAGGGGTAAAATACAGAGAGCGAAAGGCTATTTACAATTTGTACAGAAAGCAGATGGCAGTTATAAGAGTCGAGGGGTATGAAAGGGAAGCAGTGGTTGGGAAGGGAGTGAGACAGGGTAAAGTGCAAACCGAGTATCAATGTAGTTAAAACCATTTAGAGCTGATTTACATTTGACTGAATGTAAGTGCATCGCCAAAGGAATATGAAAAACTCTGTATATCGATGTGAAGATGCCAAAGTGCAAGAGACATAATTTATTGTTAATAGAGCCATCAGGTGACTGCTATACCAGAGGCACAGCTGTTTAGCGATAACTGTTAGTGATGTTAAAGAAGAACCAAATGGGAAGTTGTGTGTTCCAGTACACATTACTAATATGAGCAATGCAAAGGAGGAAGTACTGCAAGGAACATATTGCTGCAACAGCATCAAACCTAGATCCACAAGATGTGATAAAACTACCTATTAAGGAGCAAGGAGTGCAGGTAGTAAAATATTATCAACCTTACAGCATGAAGAAATTAACTGACAAAGAACTCCAACCAATCAAACAAGAACTGCTTACTACAGTAAATGATTTATCACTGCAGGACCAGGAAATAATATCACAATGCTACTTAGCTATTAATTTCCCAATGCTACTTGGCTATTCTGTTTTCCAAGAATGGAGTAATCTTCCAGCAAAACTGCGAATTTGACACAGATACATACACAAGGAGTAGTAACCATAGCTCAATGACTATACTGAATTCCATATAGTCAGCAAGCCTTAGTCAAAAAGATGATTAATGAACAGCTGGAAGTAGGATTTATTGAACTTTGAGAGCCATCAGATCCACCTTGGGTATCACCCATAGTTATTTTAAGGAAAAATCGTGTAGAGGAGAAGTGAAGGTTTCGTGCTGATTACAGGAAGTGGAATGCTGTAATATTTATACTGGATATTCATCAATAGCCAAATCTTGTACACTGCTTGAATTAACTTGGTTTGTGCAAAATCTTCTGGTTGCGACCTAACCAGTGGGTACAATCAGCCGACAGTACATGCAAATGACACAGCTTAAACATTTATTACACATACAGATGTATATAAGTAGAACTGTCCTCCTTTTGGTCTTCAGAATGCACCAACAACACTCCAGTGACAGATAGATACTGTCCTCAAGAGGATTAACACCCACTCAATGTCTGGTTTACCTTGACTATGTTATTTTCTGCTAACAATACCAGAGAAGGAAAGTTGCTATTCACCATATAGAGGAGATACTGAGTCGCAATAGGCACAACAAAAAGATTCACACAATTATAGCTTTTGGCCATTAACGCCTTTGTCAGCAGTACACACACACACACACACACACACACACACCACACCACACACACACACACACACACACACACACACACACACACACACACACACACACACACACATGAGAGCTGAAAGCACAGTTTCTGAGACTGCAGTTGCGTTTGCGCGCGCGCGTGTTAGAGTGTGTGTGTGTGTGTGTGTGTGTGTGTGTGTGTGTGTGTGTAGCATCTCCACTATATGGTGAGTAGCAACTTTCTTTCTCTGGTATTTTTACATTCCATCCTAGATTTTCCATTGTTTTACTTTCTGCTCAGATATGCAACAAAATGCTGAAAGGCTACAAGCAGTATTTGAGAGACTGTGCAGCAGTAACCTTTTCCTGTACATGTCAAAATGTCATTTTGCTGTTCCTGAAGTAGATTACTTGCCAACGACCTAGCTGCAGTGGTAACACCGGTTCCCTTCAGATCACCGAAGTTAAGCGTTGTTGGGATGGGCTAGAACTTGGAGGGTTACCATCTGGTCTGCTGTGCACTGTTGGCAAGCGGACTGCACTCTGCTCTTATGAAGCAAACTGAGGAGCTACTTGACTGAGAAGTAGTGGCTCTGGTCTCATATACTGGCATACCGCCGGGAGAGCAGTGTGTTGACCACAAGCCCCTCCATATCCGCATCCACTGACGCCTGTGGGCTGAGAAAGACATGGCAGCCAGTTGGTACCATTGGCCTTCATGGCCTGTTTGGGCGGAGTTAGTTAGTCAGTCAGTCAGTCAGTCAGTCCGTCAGTCAGTCAGTCAGTTAATTAGAAGTAGACTATTTAGGACACAGGATAATCACAGATGAAGTTCACCCTAACTTAAAATTGGTAGAAGATGTGAAGAACTATCCAGAACCAAGGAATATAAAGGACCTGCAAGCATTCCGAGGCAATGTGAATTTCAACCGACAACACATTTAGGGGTTACGCTGACACAGCACAACCACTGAGAAAAAAAAGCACTGTTTACTTGGAGTTCTGAATGTTCACTAGCAATGGAAACTTTGATAACTACTTTGACAAGAACTTTCATATTGGATCATCCAGATTTCTCAAAACCCTTCATCCGAGCTACTGATGCTGTTGGGGTGATTTTATCACAGGAAATCAATGGAGAAAAGCATCCAGTTTCATTTGCTTCCCATTTTATGAACAGAGCTGAATGCAATTTCTCAACACCAGAAAGGGAAGAAAGGGAACTACTGTCTATAGCATAAATTACAATTGATGTTTCTTAGTTGGCCAAGAACTCACTGTAGTGACTGATCACATTTCACTGAAGTGGCTGCTCAACCTGAAGGGCCCTAGCATAGGTTAACTAGATGGGCCTTAAATTTAAGTGAGTACCAGTTCACAGTAGTTCATTGACCCATGAAATTACACAATAGTCAAAATACGTTTCACAACTGACGGAGAAGAGGAATTAATAAACAGTCAGAGACCCTGACATGCAGTGTCAGTCCTGGAAACAAGATCCTAAATTCAACATTGCTGATGGGATATTGTACAAGACCCCTGTTAAAGGAAACAGTATCACTGAACCTGAAGCCCTATGATAACAAGTGTTATAAGAATGTTATGATAGTCTATTGTCAGCACACAGTGATAAGAGAGAAACTAACTTGCGAATAGTACAAATTTATTGGTGAGCTAACCGGAAAGCTGAAGTCTACAATAGTAAATGTAAATGTTTCTTGTAATGACTCATGCATTAAGCGGACTGATGTGAGCAAACCAAAGCACCTCTTCAAGTACTACCAGAAACGAGTACACACTTTGAATGAGTAGGTCTTGATATTGTAGGGGACCCTACCAAAAACGAAAAGTGGAAGTCATTATACACTGACTATACTGGACCATTTTTCAAGATATCTATTAATGACACCAAGCCCACACCAAGGTGCTGAGACTGTGGTGCATGTATTTGTTTGTTAAAGACTGGATTTTAAAATACAGTTCACCTTCTTTTGTAATTAGCAATTTTTCTTCTGACTGGTACACAGGTCACTGAAGATTGATAAGCTAAGGACAACACCAGCTCATCCAGAACGATGTGGCTGAGTGGAAACAACTCATTAAACCCTTGTGAAAATGTTGTTAGTAAGCACGTTTCATAGAACACCTACATACCACGTATGTTCAGTGCTCACTACACCAATGTTCACACCAACAAACAATTCACCCTTTTGAAATCGTCTACAGAAGGCAAATGACCTCACTTTTTGACTTCACAATACCAGCAAGAGGCAGCAGCAAAAGCACAGCAGGAACTTAGTCACCAAACTACATGAAGTATGGAAGCACATAAAGGCTCAAATCATGTCATTTTTCCAGCAAGCCGTTCAACATGAACACGTAGCTGTTATACCAAAATACTGCACTGGAGACTTAGTTTATTTGAGCAATCCGGAACTGAAGAAGAGTCACATCACATCAGGAAGCTTAAATTACATTGGAAAAGGCTGGGTTGATGAACAAGAGGCAGCTTCAGCCCTGAGCTACTGAGCCAGCACCCTATGCAGCTGAGGCCAGCAGCCTTTAGAGGCCACAGCCATTGACATCAGTGGCAACAAGTGTCACCTCACTCTCCTGCATCACACTGGTATCCCGGTGGTGCTGCTGGTTTCTGGTGATAAGAAGTGATCCCTGCCTTAAAATCCAGACTTATTCGTATGCCTTCAGCGCCCATTTGTTTCACTAAAACCTGGCACTCAGTCAGACAGCAGGAAACTTGCCCTGGTGTAGTGATACTGTCCCACTTAGTACATGCGTTACAGCTGTGTGGTGCCATTTACTGCTGAGCTCTGCTATTCCTCGCTTACGAGGGAAACTCCCCATCGCATACCCCCTTAGATTTAAAGGTAAGACGACTCACTGGATAGCCTTCAAAAATGGAACATCAATCAAGCATGGAAACAGGAAGGTATACTGAACTGTGGGGAAAAAAAAAAAGCAAAACAGAAACAGTAAATGGTTGAAGGACAAGACAAGCAATATCGAGAAGGCTAAAACAGCAACAGTGTCATAGTTAAGTGGTTACAATGTTAGACTGCCATTCAGGCGAGTTGTGTTCATATCTCTCTTGTGCCCTTCATTTATTTATTTTTTCACATTATGAATTATCCGTCCTGTCACTGAAATGTTTGTACTCTTTCTGTAGTCTTGGCAGTTGTCATACTATACACTGGTTATAGATCAAATCATGTGTAAGAATACATTACCATCGCAAGTTACGTGATGAATAGTGAGAGCAGATGAGATACCACACAGATTTCTCACAGAAATGAAAACAAGAAATAGACGGATATGAACTATGGTACAACAAAGGAATTCAAGAGTCAAAACTTCCAAAATGTAACGCAACTTCAAAATAGTTAAAAACATGTTTTGACAGATCACACAGAAACAGCATGATTTTGAAACTGTTACATTCATTTATTGCAGCTTACATAGCAAACTATTATGTTTTCATCATTTCCTTGAGAGTGATCACATTCACATTTATATGAACACTTAAATCGGACAAGGAGGCATGTCTCACTCATTTACCTGTCACACAAATTAGGGGTGTCGATAAGAGATTCCTATCAGAATGAGACACAGACAGTCACTAATGCTGCGAGTGACACACCAGATTTGTCTCCTACTTGAGGATTCAGTTGACTTGTCGCATTGTCATCATATGTTTGTGGTACCCATTCAGAAGCTATTTCCTTTTGGCTGCTAACAGAGTAGTTGTACAGAATCAACTGTCTTTATAGGTCCCTTCCTTACACCTTGCTGTTACAAATGGGCGTTACATCATGACACAGACACAAATTTGAATACAGTGAACAGAATAAATAAATAAATAAATTATTAACATAAGGGAAGTCTGAAAACGGCTCACCTGCATGGCAGTCCAATACTGACCATAACACTGCCACTCTTTGAGATGGCTCTGTATTGCACTCTTGTCCTTCAACCATTCACTGTTTCTATTTTGCTTCTTTTTTTGTCACAATTTAGTATACCTTCCAGTTTTCATGCTTCATCTCTGTTCAGGTTCTGACAGCTGTCCACTGGGCCATCTTACCACTACATCTGAGTGGGGGTGCAATAGGGGCTTTCCCTTGTCAGCAATCCACTGGCACGTCCGGTACTGTGAACAACGTGTCACCACACTGGCAGCCACAAGGCTGTTAATGCAACACTCAACAGTGGCTTCCATGTCGAAAGACCGGGTAGCAGCACTACACTGCCCTCCACTATGGTGAAGAACTGGTCCCACGGGTCTTACTTTGACCAGTCTTATACTAAGGTATGTCTGCCTCTTAACTGACAGACAAATACACTTATTACTAGTTTCATTATTCCTCTTTACTAGATGATTATCAAACTGTCCTGAGCTTAACAAACTACTCTTTGTCACCTGCTCGGGGATTATAATCTACTGGTACCTGAATTGTCCCTGGATCAGCACCCTGAATGCCTCGTCATCTCAAATACATAAAGGCTAAGGCAAGCAAAATCAGAGTCACTATTGGCATTACAAATTGTGACAGTTAAGGTCGTTGTTACTTGAGGTCTGCTTTCTCTTACATGTTGCAACAATTGTTCTGCTGTAATTTGCCCTACTTGTGCAGCTAGCAACTGACTTAATGAATGGTCCATAATGGGTTCCCACATGACATTAAGGAAACATCGCATGACCAATACAGTTGTGGTTGTGTTTAAACATTTCACTCCAATGAGCCTCTCTTGTTCATAACAATTGGCTACCACTAACACATAGTCATACTGAGTATATCCACTGTAAATCTGATCTCTGAAAACACGGTTTCTGCTTGATCACCACTTTCTGACATGGATGTGCTTCCACTCTACCTCTGAATAACTGCACAACACATGCAGTGTCCTCTCTATTCCCTTTAAATACTTCAATTTCTCATGAAATGTAGTTCTAGTAGCCTCCTGTATTAATCCATGGTCTATACACTCTGTATGGTAATCTTCCACATCCAGAATCACTTACATGGGCAACAACGTACCTTTCAATAACTTCACTTCCTCAGTGCCAAAATCATGTATACAGATGGGTACTACCTTGCCTCCGCCCATATGCTGTAGGTGTACAACACTTCACTAAACAATAGGATGCATCCAGTATTTCATTATCCATAACGTATTCCACTATACATAAAGATTAACTGGCAACTGAGGGTCCACATTCATCCACAGAGGCTTTCCAGTGCCTTCTGACACGCAATTATGAGAATCAGGCCTTAGTGTAATTGCTTGTGGTTTAACTGGATTGTCCTGTATACCAGATGCGCCATATGGCAAATCAACATTGATAAGTTTCCCCTGGCCAGAATGCCCTCCCGCTAAGATCCACTACACATCGTCCGCGAAGGTCAATTAAGGTACAAGGTTGATGCAGAAAGTCTAACCCCAGGACATGCTGCTTTTTGCACACTGTCTAAACTATCTAGTCTCAAATGAAAAATTCATCATTACTGGTCCCCTTGGTCATATCATTATCCTATACTCCGTGCAACTTGTACCATGGTGGGTTCCACCTCCTCCTCCTATATACTAATTCTTTCAAGGACACTGACACATGCATCCCCATATCCAAAAAAACTTTATATTCTCTACTATTTATTACACCCATTATGGCACATCCCATCTATGTATTCATTTTTTTACGAATTTACTTTTACTGGGAACTCCTGTTGGTGGCCCTGGGGTTCCCTCCAAAGTTAAACAGACCAGTCCTATGCCCTGAACTACCTCTACCAGTAACCCTATCGATGATCTGGGGTTCCTCTAAAGTTTAACAGACCAGGCCTACCCCCCTGAACCATCTCTAATACTTCCCCACGTTGCTGATCTATAGCTCCTCTACTACCATTCCCATTAAATTCCTGGTAATGCCTGTTATCCCCATCACTTCGTCATGGTTAGTAGCACTGCCTTTGCACTTACCCCATTTGGCTACAATTAAAACTCTTGACACTTGACCCAAAGATGTGTCTTTGATCTCCCACCTCCCTCAACCTATCGATTTCCTTGTACTCCAACTGTACTTCATCACATTTCTCTGCTAAACTATAACGTAAAGTTAATTCATCTGCCCTCAACTGAGCTACTTGATTCACTAATGATTCTATGGCCTCATCTTTGGTGACGCGTTGTGTCTCAGATTTTGGTACTGCCTCACCTTTACTCATTTTTATGAGACGAAAAAACAAGGCAAAATAACAATATTAACATAGACAGAACAGGTAGTTGCAGAGCGATCTATGAACCTACTACTTCTTTATAATCACGAGCCAACTGAATTCTTGTAGCTGTACGCCACAAACAATTACAATTCAGCACAAGGGAGAGAATGCCCAAGTAAATTAGAATGAGTACAACCCTAGCATTAACCTTAAACGTGACAAATCCACTGGTTCACCTGTTTCACAAACGTAACCTTCCTATAATGACAACTCCTACACTTCGACCCCCTGACAGTCACCATACAAACACAAGATGGTCTCTCAGACCCTACACGTAGGCACTGCGGGCTCTGGCTCCGATGCCACACTGCAAGTATAGCACTCCCTCTGATTACAGAGACACTGACCCCCGATACCACTCTGAAATGCCAGGGCGGTGCACAATTGTCCTTGGTGCCCAGGGCAAACACTGTTAACAGTCACAAATGACTTCCATTATTTCAGTACATGGCATAGGTAGTCAAGCATGCAACTCCTCATTGTCCCTGGCTGTGACTGTTGAACAGGCAGCAGCTTCTTAAACTCTGCCAATAATATGGAATAATACTGCACACTTTCTATAACCTGAAAGCTACATCCTGCACACACAAACTTTAATGCACTGGCTTCTGGCCATGTATCTCCCACAGACTTGCCATAACACAGCCACATGTGAACTCGAGCATGTCAGTGATTATTAAGATCTTATAAACTAACAAGAAAACCTTCTTACTTAAATGTATGGTAACAAAAACAAAGGGCAACACTTTGACTCGAAAAAAACTTGGAAATCCGTAACAAGTGAAACTAAATTTGTATTTCACTTCAAAATAAATACAAATTGAATAGCACTGTGAAAAATATTCCCACAGGGGATATCACAAAATAGATGTGTGAAATATTTACATCAGTTCATTAATACAGGCAAACATTTATATAATCTTACCAATAGCACATTTTTAAGGAGGGAGCTTTATTACAATTAATTTCTCAAAAGCCTTGCCAGTCAGAAGCTTCTGAATCTTCATCCATTGATTCAACACCTATGCAACGGACACCATTACGCAGCAAAGGAGTTCCTTTGTTCTTTCCTGAAATAAATCAAATAAAAAGTCATTTCAAAGTAGTTCATTATAATATGTGATCATATGATGCAGAATAGCACCTAACAGGAGGTTATATATAGCCTGCACCAAATGCAACTAAAGAACATTAACAATCATGATGAGTAGTTGCTTCATTAAGACTTTCCAACAGGAATTAAACCAAATCAATTGGTAAGCACTAAAAAAATTAAAAATAAAAATATTTTAAAAGTATGCAATCTGTTTGAGATGCATAACAGAGAAAAGTTCAAAGATTTGTAACCAATAGGAAGTCAACACAAGCATCAGATTCCACTCGTCTGCTTTGAACCATGACATAAGGGTGTTGCAGTGTGTGACGTCATTAAGGTGCGGAGTTTATGAGTTGATTGTGTTTGTAGATGTCGTCTTGTTGTGCCTGATGGTGCCCTTGTGTGTGTGTGTTTTTTTTAAATTGTTGGTGGTAACCATTTGTTTTTTTTTTTTTTTTTGGGGGGGGGG
Organism: Schistocerca americana; assembly: GCF_021461395.2. NCBI lineage: Eukaryota > Metazoa > Arthropoda > Insecta > Orthoptera > Acrididae > Schistocerca > Schistocerca americana. The sequence goes on from NC_060119.1 coordinate 812,524,558, forward strand.
GGTGTCAATTTTTTGCAAGTTGTAATGCTTTGTGTATTTATTGTGCATTGAATGTGTTTTAATTTATGTAGGGATATTTGAATTTCGAATTTTTGAGGTGTTGTGGTTTTGTTTTTTGTAGTTGTAGAGGTTGGTTTTTTCGTATCAATAGTTATGGTTGACCTATGTAGGTCAATGGAAATGACCAATTCCAATTTTCGTAGTTTTGTATGCAGGTATTGGTGTTTTGGTATCACCAACTGTGCTCAAGGGAACTGTCTGATTCCAATTTCCATAGTTTTTGCTATAGGCATTGGTGTTTTGGTATCGTCAGCTGCGGTTGACCTATATAGGTCACGAGAAATGTCCAATTCCTGTAGATTTTGTAATTTTTTTTGTTTTGTTTGTTTTTATTGTGGTGTGTTTTTCAGCTTGTACCCTCCCTAAAACCCCCATTTCCCACAGTTGTTCCATTAGTTTGATTGCATTTTTGAAGGGAGATGTCATTGTCTTATTTGTAAGTATTTTCATGTTTGTTGCCGTGTGTATGTAGTGACATCATAGGTGCCATTCGAGATGCTTAGAATAGCCATTTCCGCCATATTGATAACGTCATGGGTCAAAGCACACGGGTGGAATCGGACACTTCTGTAATCTTCCAATAGGAACAAGAATCTAACACCACAACTGACTCTGCCATGTAAGTAAACCAGGCACCAATCGACAGCACTGAAATTTTCACTGTGCAAACCTTTGGGGGGGGGGGGGGGGGGGGGGGACACAATGCATTATAACGAGCAGGTTTTCAGTCTGCTAAAATTGCCAACACATCAGTCACCTGCCAGTATAATAGCACAAAAGCATACGTCTTGTACAGGAACTTAGGTTTGCAGTCCCACTACTTTTGACCAAACATTTCCTTTATTATGTTAGCCATGTGGCGCACAGCCTCAATTACAATGGACAGCTGTTAATGGGTCACTTTTCTGGGGTTTCCAATCAGTCCAGTGGCTGCAGATGCTCATACTCCACTGTAATGGGCACTCCCTACGGGTGTTGTGCCACGTACGCATTTTCATGCCTCATGACTGACTGAAAATGCCAGAGAAATGACCATTAAACGTTATAAACTGCAGTGAAAATCATGCACCACAAGGTTAAGAAAAGGTGGTGGGACAGACAGACTCATTCTCTCTCTCTCTCTCTCTCTCTCTCTCTCTCACACACACACACACACACACACACACACACACACACGTACAAAATGAGAAACGCAGAGAAATCAATCTGAAACTGTTACCACATCAATAACAAGATCATTGCCACTCAAATGCAGACAATCTACGAATGACACTGCTTACTCAACACTTGTGTATCGTATCTTAGATTAATGCTCAAGCTTGTGGCCCACACCAAACAGGACTAATGGAGGACAAGAAACACACGTTTGTTTGACACAGGGGAACACGACAGAAATTGTGACAAGCCTGATCTGACATGCTAAAAGACGGGCACCAATTATCATATGAACTCCTAATTACACAGTTTCAAGGGTCATTATTGGGTAAAGATGCTAAAAACATACTTCTGGATATCATTCACAACAGAGACAACACTGGACTAATTACAGTGCACACAGAGGTGTTTGAGTGATCATTCTTCCTCCACTTCGTACATGACTGGTCCTACTCTGTAATAACGACTAAGATTTCATGGAGGGGGCTTGGAAGGGTGGTGCTTCTACCACATCATAGCACAATTTCTGTTCCTTATACTTCCTACAGACCATCTACTGACCCTGTGAACAGTGAGCTTCCCTAAAAGGAATATTATAGTTGTCACACTGTACCAGGAACATCTCACTTGTCGAACAAGTGCAATGTCTGAGAAACAGCTAGGCATATAGTGGTAAATATACTATGATTTTTTTCTTAATAATATGAGTCTAAGGGTTGAAGATGGGAGATCATTAACAGGATATATAACACAGGATAACTTTGGAACAACCAATGAAATGTAACCATTTCTCTCATAGCATGAGTAAAGGGGTTATTACAGATGAATGAAAAAAATATGAAAACGTTGCAGGCAACAAATACATTCAATTACCCAGATCATAAAGAGTGCACAATTTTTATTTTATTTTTTTAAGTGGAGCACCGACTGTGGAAGCATCATTTTCCTTTCACATACATACAAAACATTTTTGAAGCTCAATAATTCAAAATGACAGTCTCTTCAGATTAGCGATTCAAACAACAAATAAAGAACGCTAATTTATAAGACTTACATTCAGATTCGACTGGGACTGTTTAATATTTATAGTGTTACAGTTAAAATTTATCTAAATAATATCGGCTGACACGAGCAGACATCACACAGCAAACAAACAAAAAATTTGTAGGCTAATGTATTGGTGAAATAAACGTAACACACCTAGCACTCTAGCCAACAGGTGAATGGTAAATCCTTTCTGGCGGGTAGGCTCTGTAATGCGAATCTCTTCCTTTAGCAGTTTCTCCTTATAAGCTACTAGGTGTACCGCAATATGCACAACTTCACTCTCAACAACTGCGGCAATAAGGTAACAATTTTTATTTGGAATGTCCGAGAAGCATGACACATCTAAGTACTCGGACGGCCTGAAGTTGCAAACACTACATGGCACATCAAATTTTATTTCGTATTTGTGACCTAACTTTAAAAATCCTAACTGGGCAGTAACAGTATTAGAACCTGTGCACTTCACGATGATTTCATTATCCTTCCCAAACGTCTCCGTATCCTCGCCAAAATGAACATGATGACTTTCTGCAAAAGGAAACAAATTAAAAACGGGAAAACTATATACACTACTACAACGTATATCAGACAAAAGAAAATATACCCTTTTCACACATTTCAGCTACATCAACAACCACCTTCTTGATCGATTACTTAACCACAAACACCTCTTCAAACGCTATTTACACAACAGTGACAACTTCACCACAACACACGCGTCTTTGACGCCAGATGCAACTGATTACTGAACAATTGAGGGCTTTGAGCAAAGATACCCGAGAGCGGCTGCAAAACTTTTATCATGATTCATGCTAGCCAGCTTGCATGTGTACATGATTTACTGGCATATAAGAGCGTAGGATTTTGTAGCTGGAATTGGTTTCAGTAAGACTTTTGTATGATCGCGTCATAACACTATGAAACGACCGACGTTTAGGTCATTATAGCAGGTGTCCTTCATAGTACACCATAATGAACGCTGCCTGGCGGCCGAATCGTTGGTAGTTTTACAGAGTGATGATTCAGTCACATATTGGTATTCAGAAGAATATATCTGAAACAGACTGGCACTATACAAGCATGTCAGCATGGCAAAAACGTCAAATGCTGTTTTACTAAATGGCTTATTGTCGCTTTTCTCTCTACATCTCAAACACAACACTGCTTTTGAGAAGTAAGAGAGGTTTCGTTTCTTTAGTTCCTTCATTTGTACAAACCAACTGATTTTATGTATTTGTTAAGACGCTGGTTTCAGATTCGGAAAGGAGAAGACCCATGACCTGTGCAGCAACGCTGATGAGAGTTATCCTAAATCACTTAAGGCAGATGCAGAATCGTCCTTTCAACAAGATCACAGACGATCTCCTGCCCTGGCCTTTCATTAATATAATTATATGATTTAAGTTTTTTCGTATATTAAGCTGGTAAATCCTGCACCAATGTTAAACGATTCTTGGATGGATACATTACTATTACTATTCACTCGGCCCCCTAGGTACTTAAATGTTACGTTTCATTGACTGGTGATGACGTAGACAGCAGTATATCATCTTCCTCAGGTGTCACAATCATTTACTCATGCTAAAGTAATGACCCAGCAGATCACCATGCTCAGGTATTGCAATTATTAACGCGTGCTAAAACGATGATCTCAGAAACAGCGAGATTCAATCGGAAGTTGTGAGTTGAACAATCTTTCCCCTTTCCTTTACTAATAATGAACAGCTGTACTGAACAGAATGTTTCTGAGTACTGTATCTTGACTCTTTCCATAAGTGCTCAGACCGGTGTGGATCAGTAGATTACATAAACCAGCAAATCAGTCGACTAATTACACCACCAGTTTCAGGCATGCGGTGAAACTCACATAAGAACGTACTGTAACACGACGCTGGTTTGTTGCTGCATCACTTGGACTGCCACACGTTTATCATGCCGTTTCCTTATTGGGTGATATAAAGTCTTCCATTTTTGTTTCGTAGTAAATAGAAGCTTGTTCCATCGCATTGTGCTACTGATTACGCATTCTTGTGTTTTTGCACACAGAATTGTATTGTAACTATGTTGCTTGTATTCTGCTTGATTTCTACTCTCATCCGTAATGTTGGTCAAAGCAAATGATTCGATATTTCTTTTCATTTCATATAACACAGAAATTGGTTTTGCCGCATGATGTTCTACGTTGAGAATTTCCTCCGTTTCTGAATAATTAAATAGACTTTGAGGTTGCTGTACCAGAGTGTAGTCCCTTGCCACAGTAATTTTTTTCCTACCCCAAAAGATTTGACTGGAAAACCCTCTTTCAAATTCTAAAGGTGGCAGGGGCAACATACAGGGAGCGAAAGGCTATTTACAATTTGTACAGAAACCAGATGGCAGCTATAAGAGTTGAGGGGCATGAAAGGGAAGCAGTGATTGGGAAGGGAGTGAGACAGGGTTGTAGCCTCTCCCTGATGTTATTCAATCTGTATATTGAGCAAGCAGTAAAGGAAACAAAAGAAAAATTTGGAGTAGGTATTAAAATCCAGGGAGAAGAAATAAAAACTTTGAGGTTCGCTGATGACATTGTAATTCTGTCAGAGACAGCAAAGGACTTGGAAGAGCAGTTGAACGGAATGGACAATGTCTTGAAAGAAGGATATAAGATGAACATCAACAAAAGCAAAACGAGGATAATGGAATGTAGTCGAAATAGGTCGGGTGATGCTGAGGGAATTAGATTAGGAAATGAGACACATAAAGTATTAAAGGAGTTTTGCTATTTGGGGAGCAAAATAACTGATGATGGTGGAAGTAGAGAGGATATAAAATGTAGACTGGCAATGGCAAGGAAAGCGTTTCTGAAGAAGAGAAATTTGTTAACATCGAGTATAGATTTAAGTGTCAGGAAGTCGTTTCTGAAAGTATTTGTATGGAGTGGAGCCATGTATGGAAGTGAAACATGGACAATAAATAGTTTGGACAAGAAGAGAATAGAAGCTTTCGAAATGTGGTGCTACAGAAGAATGCTGAAGATAAGGTGGGTAGATCACGTTACTAATGAGGAGGTATTGAATAGGATTGGGGAGAAGAGAAGTTTGTGGCACAACTTGACTAGAAGAAGGGATCGGTTGGTAGGACATGTTTTGAGGCATCAAGGGATCACAAATTTAGCATTGGAGGGCAGCGTGGAGGCTAAAAATCGTAGAGGGAGACGAAGAGATCAATACACTAAGCAGATTCAGAAGGATGTAGGTTGCAGTAGGTACTGGGAGATGAAGAAGCTTGCACAGGATAGAGTAGCATGAAAAGCTGCATCAAACCAGTCTCAGAACTGAAGACCACAACAACCCCAACAGATGGCGGGCGTGCAGTAGATCCGAACTTCGGTCGTGCAAGAATACCACATGTGCAGCGATCCTTTGCATGTACAGATATTTGCTACTGTTTTCGGCATGGAGGTAAGAATCTTACCTCCACGGTTTTCGGAACCGTGTGTGAACTGCTCGATTTAAATGCGTTATGAAGGCCTGTCCACACACAACGGTCTGTCTCTGCAGATATCTGCACAAATATCTGTGCATGCTAAAGATAGATGCAGATGGGGTATGTCCACAAAGCCCAAGATCGAATCTACTGTTCGTCCACCATCTGTCGCTGTAGAAACAAATTTCAGTAATAAGTGACATCACTCGCGTACTGTAACATCAAAGTTAATTTAATTGTTCAGAAATGAAAGAAATTCACAGCTTATATTGTAAAAACAAATAGCAAGTAAAATGTTAGAAAGAGAAAGACAGATCAACACATTCTACATATTTTTCCACATTAATTTACTTCGCGACTTGCAGAGCGAACTCGACAACTGGCGTAACTATTTGAAGATGGGTTTAGAAGCGTATAATTGTCATTTCACGCATACAACACATCTCATAATTCGGGGAGAAAATGGAATGAGGAGAGAAATTTCACCACATGAGTGGCTGAAGTGATTTAAGATTCCTGGCAATATGAGCTACAAAGATCTAGAGTTTGCTATTGCGATTTCGAAACAAACATTGACTGACATGATAACCAACACACATGAGCATTTACGCAGCCCTGACGGATGATTTCGTGAAGACAAGCAAAGTACTGTACCTCTGTTCTGACAAGTTACAGATCATATTTCTACAATTTTGGACGTGTTCGAAACAGTATCTTCTTGGACATCATGTAAGTGGCCAATGAGCTGCAGTTCAGTTTGTTTCTAAGTTGAGATTTTCAATTCCCTGCCTGAAAACCTACCAGCAACTTTTCTACTAGAATACAAAATTCCATTCTGAACTCTACACAGGCATTAATAGTATGCCTGGAAAGTTTTATTCGTAGCACTGAGAGAATGAATTCTACAGTTCACCTCTAAATCACTCTTGTTATGAACGATACATTATTTTAGTAAATAAAAAAGTGTAATAATAACTACATCCCTGAAGACTGAGCCAGATCATCTGTTATCAGCTCAACACAACATTATGACTGCACTCTTCTTCAGATCCCATAAGGCCTACATTCCCTTGCTACCTGTCACAACTCATATTAGATTATAGTATAGAACAGCGATGAGTGAAACTATGGTGGCAATCCCCCAGCACCAAACCAAATAGCTTTTGTTATTTTGTTTTACTCTTTTTGGTAAACTGTCCATAATGATTTTTTATCTGTAGAAGTTGAAAAAATTAGCCAATAAGCCGTAAACCAAAGGTTTATTTATCACTTCATCTAGGTTTCGATATTTCTAAAAATATCTTCTTCAGAAGCAGTGGTCCTTCTTACATCGTATGATGGTGAATTACACTAGTTGAAACCAAACGGCTGTTGTCACATATAAAATTGATATAAAAACCAGAAACATCCTATACCATGGATTAAGACAGCTGAATGTAATCTGCCTTGCCTGTCCCCCTCCAAAACAAACGGATTGGAATTATAGCTTTTTTTAATTCAAGTGTAGTTTTCGATATATTTCATTGTCCTCAGTTTAAATGAACAGCTGTTTACATATTTATTAAACAAGGCAGAAAGAACATGCTTCAAGTAAGAAAACGATTTACAAGACTTTTCTAATAATACACCTTGTTTTCAGATAGCACAGAGTAAAGTACAAACTAAAATGTATTGTGTTGCTTACAAGCGTACTACATGCTCTTTGTGTAATTGTAATTGCTGAAACTGATTATTTATAATTAATAATTTTGTGTTACATGAATTCTTTAAAGAAGTAAAAACGGTTTTTAGCAAATTTTAATATATGTTTTAAATATATGGAGTTCTTTTTGAAAGGGTACAGCACCGCCCGACATTGAAAATAGGTACAACATATTTCATTATTTTTGTCAGAAGAACACATTTTTTTTGTAAAATAACTCAATTTCAATTAATACAGCGAAGCCGGATACCAGTGTGGGAAAGAATGACAATTTATTTATTTAATTGATCAAATGTGCACTCCCACAAAGTAAATCCCTACATCCAGTTTGGTGAGATCTGTGAAATGAATGAATGTATGGTCGTCTGCTAACCGCAGATAGTGAAGGTGGATATATGATCATCTTTGAGTCGATCCTTTGGCCACCTTTGGTGGGACCAAAGAGATGAAATTTGCCTGAGCTTTGAGCGCCTGAAATGTGGCTGACCAATACGGTAAGAAGGTGCTCCCCCCACTTCGACAGAGGTGCGAGAGCACCTCGAGAACGGCCATATTTCAGCACTCTGCCGCTGGATCTTGTGCTGTTAAGACCTGTTTGAGTTGTGCTCCATAATGACGAAAGAGTGGAGACATGGTATGCATGTGGAATATTTAAGATTAGTTTGAAATAATAATTTCTCTATTTCAGGAACTTTTGTGGGGAGAATTAAATGTCAGGCAGGTAATATTAATGGGATTGTAGTAATCTTCGAAAGTGACCAACGGTCAAAATGAAACCATGTGTAGCAATAAGTTGAAATACTTCCGTGTGCTTAGGTTAAGCTGAATTACTAGCGTGTGTACAATAAGTTGAAATACTTAAGGAATAGCGTGTGTACCATAAGTTGAAATATTTAAGAAATGGCGTGTGCAGGACTTGAAATTAGAAACGAGTACTTCCACGTGGTGAGTACTGTGTGAGTCTCAAACTGTGTATGAGACAAGAGATAAAGAGAAGTACTCGTCCATAGTATCAGTTGAGGACTCGTGTGTGTGGTGAATTTCTTAATATTACTTTGCATGATATGATTCCGTGTGACGCTGGATTCAAACTCTGAGAGAGAAGCAAGGTGAGTCGGCCGTCTATCCAGCAACGCCACTTGGCTTGCATTGCAAAGGAAGACGTGCAAATATCTCCAGAGTGCATAGTAGGAAAGTAGAATTATGAAGTGGGACAGGGTCGTGTGAAACTGGGATAAATATTAATTGAAGTGGGAAAGCTGAAAGTGATAATGTTGTGACTATTCTCTGTGTAGTATTTCATGTTGTAGTGCAGTATATGTCATGTAATTTTGGTATGTGTGGTTTGCATGGGAGAGTAGCGAGGTAGTTTCAAAAGATTAGTGGGTTATGCTTGTTCCTTCTGTACCGCTCGGTCTGGAGGAAAGTTTGGTGATGATGATTGTGAGAGTCGAGGTGTGAGGTATAATAAAAGATCCACCATCCTATCCAGAAAGTGCACTGTAGCGTTAAAAAATAATTACGAGACCATAATATAGAGATTCACCATTGTAAAGCCATGCCCACTGGGCGGAATTTCTCATGTGTTATTGTTGTAGGTTATAGAATTTGTGTGTTTAGGTTAGAGAATTTATCGGAATAAATAAGATAGTGAAAAGAAAAATATTGGTGACTTTTCCTTCGAATTGTATGTTGTAATAATGTCCCGAATTTATAATGTGTGCGCCATTCATATTCAGTGCGGTGGCCACGTGTCGATAAAAGCTGTTAAATAAAAGACAAAAAGAAAATGTGGTTTTGCCAGTGCGTAGTGTACAGTCAGAGTTCTGTAAATTATTGATAGTCAGATGCGTGTTTCCGTTGCGTATTAATCATATAGGAGGATAACTGGTAACTTAAGTGTGAGTACTAGAGTTCATGTTACTCGATAAATAAGAATGAATCCACTCGCTTGGCAGACCACTCATCTTGCAGGCCTGACTGCTTGATGCCACAGTATGAGCAAGGCATGTGGGTGCCTCTCATAATTTCGACCCTGTCAGGATATTTTTTTTGCCAGGATATATTTTGCCAGGATATTTTGCTGTTAGGGTTTGCTGTTAAGATTTTTTTATGGAATGTATTGTGATAGCGCTAGGGAGTAAAATGTTTTTTCTGTTTGCAATTTCTTTCTGGATTGGTGAGGATCTTTTATTTTTTTTATGTAATTAATTGCTATATCGTCCAAGGCTGGAAGATCGTGGTATAATTTTTTTTGCGTAATGTCCGTAGTAACTAGGTCGCAGTCGAAAAATGGAGCCACCATGGAGAATAGCGATTCTGGGGTGAACGTAGCAGTGCAGCAGGAAGTAGCTGTTGACCATGTGTTAATGAGCGGGGACGGCAAGCACTCAGAAGGGGCTGAATTGTTCAGCGGACCGTGGCTAGGTGATCCTTTATGCGGCGGGCTTTGTTCACAATCGGGGGCTTTTCCCGACGACGCGGGCGAGCCGGGACTAGGTCAGGTATGCAGTGAAAGTGCAGCTACCCTTAGCGAAGCTACGGTTTCTCAGGCGAACGAGGAGAGCGCGTCGAAAGTAGCAAATGACAATAAGAAAGGATTGGAAGCAAATAAGGAAAGATTGGAAGCGATGGATAGAGATAATAAGGAGAGAGATAAGGAGAGAGATAGGGAGAATAAGGAAAGATTGGAAGCAATGGATAGGGAGACTAAGAAAAGATTGGAAGCAAATAAGGAAAGATTGGAAGCGATGGATAGAGATAATAAGGAGAGAGATAGGGAGAATAAGGAAAGATTGGAGGCAATGGATAAGGGAAATAAAGAGGCAATGAGGAAGCTACACACAGTTATCGATGAGCATCTGTCCGCAGTTAATAATCGGTTAGATGAGGGGGAGAAGAATCTGGGTGCAGTGAAGCAAGTATGTGATGCCGTGAAAGAAAAAACCAATAATTTGGAGGTACGAATAAGTGCAATAGAGAGCGATATTACAGAACATATGGGCGTGTGGCTGGATGAGCGAATCAAAGAGATAGTGGAGGACTTACTTGCAGATAAACAAGGGGCATTAGACAGCGTGGAAGCTCAAGTCACACGGCAGGAAATGGCACTAAATAAACACAGGGATGAAGTTTTGGAGGTAGTGGTCAGAATGAATACAATTAGTGCAGATGTAGAAAAGGTCAGTATAAGAGGCAAGACAGGCTCTGACAGTACGCAGCAAGAGGTTTATGCCGACCAGGAGGAGATACAATCACCATTACAGTTTAGAGAGGCACAATTAGAAACAAATAGGAAACATAGGGAAGAACTAGCATAGTTGCAATTAGCGTGCAGAAGCGAAGGAGAAACACCACCAGGTAGACTGCAGAGGGAGAGTGAGATAAATTCAAAAAACGAAAATAGGCAGAAAGAGGAAGACGAACTCAGAGAGTTAGAAGAACGGTTGTGTCGGATAAAGCAGGTGGCAAACCCAACTGGGTATAGTCCAAGGTCGGAAAACATAAATGCGGAAGAAGAATGTAGGAGGCACTTCGTGTCGGTACAAACGTACACTTGTTTTCCAGATCCTGATAATTACCAACATCCATGCCTGTGGCTGTCTCAGTTTTAAGATTCATTACCTTCATCGTGGGGACCGCTCCTCAAAATGAAGTTTGTGCGTAACCATTTGAGGGACGAGGCTAGAGCGAAAATGCAGGAAGTTATTAAAGACTGTAGTAGCTATTTAAATGAATTCTGGTCGCAAAGTAAGCAGGACCAGGTTACGCAAAGCATATTGATGATGCGAAATGGTAACGAAGGTGGTATAAGAGATCCAGTGGAGTGCTATCAGGAAATGCTGAGACGAAATAGGTATTTGGATGTGCCATACGAAACTTGGGAGCTCATTAGGATCTGTATAACGAAGTTGCCAGTGAGATTGCCCAGAGATATAGTGATAGCAGGCAGAAGCTTAGACGATTCTTCGTCATTTCAGCACTTGTTACAGGAACTTGGTAATGAGAGCAACATCGTAAACGGAGCCACGACTCATAGGTCAGACAGAGTCGAGGATAGACACTATCAGAATAACAGGAGAGCATGGAATCCTGGCATTTCTTTCTTGTCGTAATAGACTGATGGATAGGAGAAACTAATCCAACATATCAGCCCTTAGCATCTTGCCTTAAAACCCTTGCCGCTGGCACTGAAAATTGTCTAAGTAGCAGACATACTCTACTAATATGTAGGAATGCAAATACCATACTTCTGATCACAGAATAAAACACCAGTAATGGAATCTGTTAGGCTGGTCTCTCAGAGCAAAATTTGCAAATTTTTATTTGGAACAGTAAAGTAAAAGGACTGTTTCCTCAAAGAAACCAGTTGCTACAATGTTATGTAATAATGCCAATGAGTCCAGTTTAATTAGTGCGATTTGACTATGGCAGGTGCTTAACACGTAATGTAAAAAGTCAACATGTGATCGAAGTTTTTAAATTAGATGCCATCTGATCTATAGTATGTCATAGTCGTGGTGACAGTTATAATGAGGTGCTGTGTATGGTTCTTCGGAATCTGGTGTTAGGGAAAGAGGCCACTAGCACCAAAGTTTCTAACACTTGGGCTGTCCCATCTCTCCCAGCTTGTATATTCTCTGCACACATTTAATTTTCATGTAAACTTAGATTCCTAACTAGCAAATTCTTTACTGTGTATAGTGGACCATTCAGAGTGAGGCGGATTGTCCATGAAAATGCTGTACTGATTGAGACGATCAAGGGAAAACAATCTCGTGGGCTTCATCACATTTCTAACATCAAATTATGGAAAAGTTAAGGATAGATCTAAAGTAGGCGATTTATGGTAGATAGTCAGTGTATTTATTTGTGGTGTGTAACGTTGTGCAGGGTCAAATCGAACATAAGAATTTTCAGGCGGGATGTCAGGAAGTATGATGGAATAGACTGGTCGAATGAGTCATGAACAGGAGTCGACAGAGTGGTGTATGTATGTATTTTTTGTCATATGAATAAGGATCAAGCAGAAACGACGTGATGATTAATGAGTGGATAAAGATGGTAGATAGAGAAGCGACGTGATAAATAGTAGCGGATAAAGGTGATATTTAAGGAGAGAAGCGACGTGAACAGTGTGATTAATAAATAGAGATTCGACGTGATAAAACAGTGGTAAATAAAGGTGAGTAGAATTAATAATGTGGAGATGTCTTAGATGTATGTTACAGAGAGGCCTGTGTATGCTGCAATAGAGATTGATGCCAATGGCGAAGGAAGACCAGGAAATGATGGAGTAATGGACGGACGGAGAGCCGAAATACGAATGAAGAGATGAGGACAACTGCACAATGTGAAAGGACATAAAGGGAGTATGAGATCCAGATGGAGAACGTTGTGGAATACTGACGTAAGATGTAATATAAGTGTAGATCTAATTCTTAGCATAACATTTGCGATTTGGCAAAAATAATATTTGTTGTTGTTGTTGAAGCCTGGTACCAGTAAACTAATCAAAACGGTACCAAGAATGTGTACAGTTATTTTGCAGGTTGAATAATTTGTGTATTTTTGTTCTTAGATGAAATGTCGCAATTCTAAAGTGATATTTAGCAGGAGGAATAGTCGGTAAAGCGAATGCAGAGGTAAGCCGATGGAGAGAGGTGCCAGAGTGAAAGGACGAATTCGGAGACTGGAATGCTATCTCCGAAACAGCATCATGTGTTATGTGGTTGAGTATAAGGGAGCAAAGGGCTGGTATGTTGTGAGCGTGGTGGTGTTATGAGTATAAGGGAGCAAAGGTATGGTATGTTGTCGTGAGTGTGGTGGTGTTAAGGTTAGCTGACTTCTAGACCTATTCTGTTAGTGTATTAATGGATTGAATGAGAAGGAAAATGTGATGTCTGGTGAGTGAGAGTCGTAGAGTAGTGTGATCAATGCGCACACTCCTGTAAAGGGGATGCTACCGATCTGTAACTAAAACATTATTGTGTATTGTTTGATTTGGATGAACCTCGATGGCAGGTCAGGATCTAACATGTGGATGGTACATACGTGTCCTAGAAATGTTGTTATATATAATAAAGTGTAAAATAGATAAAGAGATACTAATTTCAGTGTGTCACAAGCACAAAGGTGCATTGTATGTTGTAGATTTAGAGTCATCAGTTTCTAAAATGTTTGTTGTGTTAGGATGTTAAAGTAGTTTAATATTTAATAACCTGTGGTAGGTAATTGTGAGCTGTGTAGATTATTTCTTATTTTTTTGTTAGAACACTTTCAAGGGGTATTAATTTCAGTCTGTCACAAGCACAAAGGTTCATTGCATATTGTAGTTTTAGAATCAACAGTTTCTAATATTTTAACTGTGATAGGATGTTAGAGTAGTCTACTATTTTATATTGTAATTATGAGTCGTATAGATTGTTTATTATTCCTTTTTTTTTTTTTTTTTTTTTTTTTACACTTTCATGTTTTGTATGAGGGACGACAGGTACAATCAATAGCACAAGTGTGGGCTGTATATAGAAATGGGATAAATGTTGATGTTGTATGTGTAGAAAACTAGGGTGTATAGTTTTATGTTTTTAGAACAAAGATTCTTTTATTACCAATGTATCTAATAGATCATACATGTAATCAATGAGTATTTAAATATATCCTTTTGTCTGTAATGTTGCGAGATGCACGGAAGGGTCTGACTGATTGGGTGTCGTAACGCCCATACCGCTAGCGGGCCGAGCTGACGTGGCCATGACGACGGGCGACAGAGCCGCGGCGCTCCCCACTCCACTGCCGGACGGGGTACACTCCACGCGCCCGCTACAGCAGGTCAACGGCCTGGGGCGACATGCACGTACCACTGGCCATTCATAAGTTCCGCCACCCTTACGACTGGGGAAAGTATCCCGCGGAGACAACAGCGGGTGGTTTCTTCTGCTCAACGGCGCGCGCAGCGGCGCCACGGCAGAAAGGACGACGCGCGGCAGAGCCCGGCGGGCATTTGTTACCAGCAACTATTAACTAGTACTGGACTGTGGAGCCGTGAAGCAAGATGACTGCTTGTATGTCTCCATAAGGTGGAAAGTGAAAGACTGGTGTTCCCACGTTGTGAGTAGTGGAAAAGATTTTGTCTTTAGCAGACAGGACGATCGTTTTGTTTTGTCTTGACCACTGAATGGTGGGATCCATAAACTTTTGGCAGTGACTTGTTAAGTGTGCTTTGTGAATTGGATGTGGGACGCTTGGTATTCTTGAAGAGGACAGTTGTCGTTTGGTGACTAATTATTGTATGAACGCAAGAAACTAGAGTGGAACATTGACATTTGCGTCTGTAGTAGGAGACATTTCTTTAATTGGTGCGGGAATAAGTGCTGTTTGTTGGAACTTACGACTTTTAATTACACCATGAACTGAAAGGACAGAACCGTGGGTAATAGTAGTTGTAGGGCCATTTCTGGACGACCAGATTCGTGTGGATGGTACGCTGAGAGTGACTATGGCATTCGTGTTTAGTGTGAGATACAGTTTACTGTTCAGTGCGTGTTCAAAATGCCGATTTGAGTGACTTAAAGACTTTCGTCCGGGAAACCATGGGAGAGCTTTGACACCGAGACAGTGTTTCTAGGAAAACTATCAGCAACTTTTTGACCCCAAGAAAATCACAGAAGGAAATGTTTCCGTGTGACTCGCAAGATAGGGAATAATGTATTTGTAATTGTGTAAATGTTTTTTTTATGTTTCATTCCTGAAGGGACAGCAAGTGTAATTGTATTTCTTTAACATTTGTGTTTAGAATAGTTAGTGTTTGTTTTTTGTTTGTTCTGAGTTATCAAGTTCACGTAGCATGTTTATTAGAATATTTGGTACAATGATGCTTTAATTATTAGCCAGTGGCGTAATACTAACGTAGTGGCTCTTGTTGCATTGGTCAGTAAGGTTGTCACAGGGGACAAGAGTTTGCATTGCACATCAAATATCGGAATTAATTGATGCATTTTGATGTCGTAGACAGTAATGATCTTGTTGATGTGTTGACTGACGCCACTTATTTTTTTATCACAGTGGTGATATTTCACATTAAAGTGTAACGAAGGCTAGTCGAAATGCAAGTTCTTGTCGTCCAAATGAGTGACAACAGAGAAATGAGCAGTAGAGTAAGATACGAGAGCTACTGGTGGATTCAAGCACTTATTGCTAACTATTTATTGCGTGTATTGATATGGAGCCTGACTTCTACGTGTAACTAGTGTACGCAAATTTTTTTTCTTTTGTTGATTTTGTTTTGTATTTAGACATTGCCGTGTAAAGATTATTACAACGCAATTTATGAATGTCAGATTACTTGTTCTGTGTTTGGACAGTGAGCTACTTAAAATTTCACGAGTACAATTAGTATTTTCTTTTATTTGTCATAGAATTAGTGAAGTTTGGATTACCCCTAAAAATAATGGAGACCCCGGTAACTAAGCAAATTTTTATCTCACCACTATTTTTTATTTTTTGTATGATGTCATGTTTTATTTGTCATTTGGATTGATGTAAATTTGTATATGTACGTTACTCCGGATTGTGGAGAGTACAATAATGCAACAACTGTGTCAATAATTTGGTAAAGTAACAGCATTTGGTCGTCTATTTGAGGTCACCAGGGGCTAAGGTCTCCTCCTGGTTATTTTGATGACTTGCTACGTTTGTTCTAATACAGCTTTCTTAAAAAAATGTTCGGAACTACCCTCGCATTGCAAGGATAGTACCGTGCCATTTTTTTCTGCATGGGTAGCCGGTGGTGAATGGGTACAGTACCGCCCGACATTGAAAATAGGTACAACATATTTCATTATTTTTGTCAGAAGAACACATTTTTTTGTAAAATAACTCAATTTCAATTAATACAGCGAAGCCGGATACCAGTGTGGGAAAGAATGACAATTTATTTATTTAATTGATCAAATGTGCACTCCCACAAAGTAAATCCCTACATCCAGTTTGGTGAGATCTGTGAAATGAATGAATGTATGGTCGTCTGCTAACCGCAGATAGTGAAGGTGGATATATGATCATCTTTGAGTCGATCCTTTGGCCACCTTTGGTGGGACCAAAGAGATGAAATTTGCCTGAGCTTTGAGCGCCTGAAATGTGGCTGACCAATACGGTAAGAAGGTGCTCCCCCCACTTCGACAGAGGTGCGAGAGCACCTCGAGAACGGCCATATTTCAGCACTCTGCCGCTGGATCTTGTGCTGTTAAGACCTGTTTGAGTTGTGCTCCATAATGACGAAAGAGTGGAGACATGGTATGCATGTGGAATATTTAAGATTAGTTTGAAATAATAATTTCTCTATTTCAGGAACTTTTGTGGGGAGAATTAAATGTCAGGCAGGTAATATTAATGGGATTGTAGTAATCTTCGAAAGTGACCAACGGTCAAAATGAAACCATGTGTAGCAATAAGTTGAAATACTTCCGTGTGCTTAGGTTAAGCTGAATTACTAGCGTGTGTACAATAAGTTGAAATACTTAAGGAATAGCGTGTGTACCATAAGTTGAAATATTTAAGAAATGGCGTGTGCAGGACTTGAAATTAGAAACGAGTACTTCCACGTGGTGAGTACTGTGTGAGTCTCAAACTGTGTATGAGACAAGAGATAAAGAGAAGTACTCGTCCATGGTATCAGTTGAGGACTCGCGTGTGTGGTGAATTTCTTAATATTACTTTGTATGATATGATTCCGTGTGACGCTGGATTCAAACTCTGAGAGAGAAGCAAGGTGAGTTGGCCGTCTATCCAGCAACGCCACTTGGCTTGCATTGCAAAGGAAGACGTGCAAATATCTCCAGAGTGCATAGTAGGAAAGTAGAATTATGAAGTGGGACAGGGTCGTGTGAAACTGGGATAAATATTAATTGAAGTGGGAAAGCTGAAAGTGATAATGTTGTGACTATTCTCTGTGTAGTATTTCATGTTGTAGTGCAGTATATGTCATGTAATTTTGGTATGTGTGGTTTGCATGGGAGAGTAGCGAGGTAGTTTCAAAAGATTAGTGGGTTATGCTTGTTCCTTCTGTACCGCTCGGTCTGGAGGAAAGTTTGGTGATGATGATTGTGAGAGTCGAGGTGTGAGGTATAATAAAAGATCCACCATCCTATCCAGAAAGTGCACTGTAGCGTTAAAAAATAATTACGAGACCATAATATAGAGATTCACCATTGTAAAGCCATGCCCACTGGGCGGAATTTCTCATGTGTTATTGTTGTAGGTTATAGAATTTGTGTGTTTAGGTTAGAGAATTTATCGGAATAAATAAGATAGTGAAAAGAAAAATATTGGTGACTTTTCCTTCGAATTGTATGTTGTAATAATGTCCCGAATTTATAATGTGTGCGCCATTCATATTCAGTGCGGTGGCCACGTGTCGATAAAAGCTGTTAAATAAAAGACAAAAAGAAAATGTGGTTTTGCCAGTGCGTAGTGTACAGTCAGAGTTCTGTAAATTATTGATAGTCAGATGCGTGTTTCCGTTGCGTATTAATCATATAGGAGGATAACTGGTAACTTAAGTGTGAGTACTAGAGTTCATGTTACTCGATAAATAAGAATGAATCCACTCGCTTGGCAGACCACTCATCTTGCAGGCCTGACTGCTTGATGCCACAGTATGAGCAAGGCATGTGGGTGCCTCTCATTTTATGTTTTTGATCTTATTTGGCAGTTTGTTATATATCAACTACTTGCTAAATCATGGTAGTTCGGGCCTTTCCCCTCTTCATACTATCAAGGTACATGAAATCGCTGAACCTAATTCAAGGATCATGTATGGAACTGTTTGCTGAATATAACTCAATTTTATTGTATGAAAGTAGAAATACATATTTGCTTTGAATTATCAGAATACTCCGTTTTTTAATATCTCAATGGAATAGGCCATTTTGTGGCTCGTTTTTATAGTCTGAACACATTTTCCACGTTCTGAGTTTTTGCACCTCAGAATATTATACCATAACTCATGACAGAATGTATGTGTACAAAGTCCATTGTTTTAGGGCACGATCCATTACGCACTACATAAATATTTGTAAGGCATAGCATGCTGTGCTAATTCTTTTTCCTAGTACCATGGTATGTTAATCCCATTTTAATTGTTGATAAACATACGTACCTAACATTTTGTACTAGCTGCACACTCTACGATTTCATTATGTATTTTAAATTTTGTTGTTCTAGATTTTCATTTTGTATAGAAGTTTATATTATTAATCTTTTTTACATTAAGAGTTTCTTTACTGCTGTTTGAACATTTGCAGACTGCTATAATTACCTTTTCAGCTACTGCTACTAAGATTTCTTGTGCCCTTTCTGTAACTATTATACTGCTGTCATGCATGAGTACATGGGCACATAGACTACCATACAACGAGATTGGATTTTGTTTTATATGAAACAGAAATAAATATGGTGTCATTTAGCCTACCCAGTATTGTATTATCGATTTCCAAATTAACAATAATTAACCTAAAAAATTTTAGGAAACTAGTAAGTATTACCAAAGGTTTTTTTGCTGCCTTAATGGGAATCTCGGCATGTGTACTGTACTTGCTTCAGTTCTTATAGGGAATTAGTAATTTTTTAATTCAACAGATTAAAAAACAGTCAGTAGGCTTAGTTTAAAGTAATAGGGTTGACGTTTGTTATCATCTGGAAATCGCCTTAACTACTGTCAAACGATTAGCAACTGTTGCAAATCGGTGTGTTACAAGTACTGCCTAAAGCCATGTACCTGTGGTATTGGTACCAAAGGAACCTCAAGTAGGACATAAATGATATGTCATTATTCGCCCACTGCACTGCAAACGGTGCTTCACTGGTAGATCTAGGCCTCCTGTGAAGGGTAGGCGGGGACAGGGAGGACTGAGGGTTTTACGCCAATTTCCCTAAGCTACATGTTCACACAATGTCTTTCAGTGAAACTGAAACTGAGCCAATGAGGCTTCAATCCGGAACCGCGTGACTGCTATGGTCGAAGGTTCAAATTCTGCCTCAGGCATGCATGTGTGTGATGTCCTTAGGTTAGTTAGGTTTAAGTAGCTCTAAGTTCTAGGGAACTGATGACCTCAGATGTTAAGTCCCATAGTGCTCAGAGCCATTTGAACCATTTTTTTTTAGCCTATGGGACTCACTTTACCTGTTTTGGGCAACCTGATTTGTCCTGTATCAAGAGGAGGCAAATGCAAAAGGGTAGTGGGTCTGTTAAATGGCACTTCAAACATATAGCGAATAATTGTAACCTTTAGGGAAATGGCAGCAAGGGGCAGGAAAGAACACCAGGTCCACTCAATGTATAAGCCTGTGGGCCTCATCCAACATATTGAAAAGCTCTTCAGGCAACCATCGAGGGAACAGGGTACAACCAACTGCATGTTGTGGCGCACAGTGGCACAATCGATGCTTGTCGTCTGGTCTCTGAGGCCATAACTGATGATAGAATATATGTGAGCAAAGTATGTTGCTTTTAGGCATGATCCATTATGCACTGTGGTGAATGTTCTTTCCAGCGACTGGCAGAGGAGGTTGAGAAGATCAGCTTTATGCACATTGTTTCAATAATGGTCACAGTTTACAGCACTCTTCACAGAACCGATCGTGGACCTCAGGTTCTGAGTCGAGCGGAAGGACTGAACCAGAGACTTTAAAGATCTGTGTAAAGGTAGACTGCGACTTCCAGGACTTGCACCATTAGTTTGAGAACCATAGGGTTTCCTGAATGGGTCAGGTGGGCACTACATATCAGAGGCTGTTACCTAGGTAGCTAATTGTGTGTGGGGTACACATAAGAATTCTTTAGATTAGGCAAGTCTCCATCCTGTCCATAAACGACTGCTGTAGGAAACCCAGAATCGTAAGTGTAAGATCCAAATGATGCCCCCGCACCCCCTCACATCCGAGAGCATTAAAATCCTAGTACTTAACTGGTGAAGCATTAGCAACAAAGTGCCAGAGTTTGAAGCACTCCTGAAAATCTGTGATGCTCACATAATACTAGCTACAGAAACCCGTTTGAAACCGGAATTCGATAGCAGTGCAATTTTTGGGTAAAACTTAAGCGTATATTCTAACCTTCTTGGTCAAAACTTTCTTCTCAAGATACGTTGGCGGGACGTGACGTGACAGTCTGTTGATTGTTGTTGTTGTGGTCTTCAGTCCTGAGACTGGTTTGATGCAGCTTTTCATGCTACTCTATCCTGTGCAAGCTTCTTCATCTCCCAGTACCTACTGCAACCTACATCCTTCTGAATCTGCTTAGTGTATTGATCTCTTCGTCTCCCTCTACGATTTTTAGCCTCCACGCTGCCCTCCAATGCTAAATTTGTGATCCCTTGATGCCTCAAAACATGTCCTACCAACCGATCCCTTCTTCTAGTCAAGTTGTGCCACAAACTTCTCTTCTCCCCAATTCTATTCAATACCTCCTCGTTAGTTACGTGATCTACCCACCTTATCTTCAGCATTCTTCTGTAGCACCACATTTCGAAAGCTTCTATTCTCTTCTTGTCCAAACTGGCTATCGTCCATGTTTCACTTCCATACATGGCTCCACTCCATACAAATACTTTCAGAAACGACTTCCTGACACTTAAATCTGTACTCGATGTTAACAAATTTCTCTTCTTCAGAAACGATTTCCTTGCCATTGCCAGTCTACATTTTATATCCTCTCTACTTCCACCATCATCAGTTATTTTACTCCCCAAATAGCAAAACTCCTTTACTACTTTAAGTGTCTCATTTCCTGATCTAATTCCCTCAGCATCACCCGATTTAATTCGACTACATTCCATTATCCTCGTTTTGCTTTTGTTGATGTTCATCTTATATCCTCCTTTCAAGACACTGTCCATTCCGTTCAACTGCTCCTCCAAGTCCTTTGCTGCCTCTGACAGAATTACAATGTCATCGGCAAACCTCAAAGTTTTTACTTCTTCTCCATGAATTTTAATACCTACTCCGAATTTTTCTTTTGTTTTCTTTACTGCTTGCTCAATATACAGATTGAATAACATCGGGGAGAGGCTACAACCCTGTCTCACTCCCTTCACAACAACTGCTTCCCTTTCATGCCCCTCGACTCTTATAACTGCCATCTGGTTTCTGTACAAATTGTAAATAGCCTTTCGCTCCCTGTATTTTACCCCTGCCACCTTCAGAATTTGAAAGAGAGTATTCCAGTTAACGCTGTCAAAAGCTTTCTCTAAGTCTACAAATGCTAGAAACGTAGGTTTGCCTTTTCTTAATCTTTCTTCTAAGATAAGTCGTAAGGTTAGTATTGCCTCACGTGTTCCAACATTTCTACGGAATCCAAACTGATCCTCCCCGAGGTCCGCTTCTACCAGTTTCTCCATTCGTCTGTAAAGAATTCGCGTTAGTATTTTGCAGCTGTGACTTATTAAACTGATAGTTCTGTAATTTTCACATCTGTCAACACCTGCTTTCTTTGGGATTGGAATTATTATATTCTTCTTGATGTCTGTGGGTATTTCGCCTGTCTCATACATCTTGCTCACCAGATGGTAGAGTTTTGTCATGACTGGCTCTCCCAAGGCCATCAGTATTTCTAATGGAATGTTGTCTACTCCCGGGGCCTTGTTTCGACTCAGGTCGTTCAGTGCTCTGTCAAACTCTTCACGCAGTATCTTATCTGTTGATTGCCTGTGTTAATGCCGCCATCTGAAGTTAATTTTTGAATGTTTCGACGTGACATGACGGACAGTGTGAATTGGGCTGTATACACTCACGACACTCACTGCAGTGAAAGTTGTTGCCACGTGACAGATGGAATGACACTAGCACCCCAGCAGTTAGAAAACAAGCCGTAAAGTTAATGTTTGTTTTTAATCATTTTTCTACTTCATTAAATAAACAAATGTTATATTTTTGCGTTTCAAGCGTTAGTAAATTATGAAGAGACATGAACGACTACAAAATAAAATAGCTGAATCTTACGGATTCAGTGATGTAAGCTACAACTTATTCACAAAGAAATACTTTTAAATATGTGCAAATCTTAAACTTGCTCAACTGAAAGCAAGAGTATACAAGGACATATTTCATGCATTAGAAGCACGTATTTTTGTTGCTGGCTTTTCTTATTATGATATCTTACAGCTTTGTAAGGAGTCTAATAATTTGCGCATTCTTATATGTCACTTGACTTTCTAATACATGTACATTTTGTAAATCCCTGATTCGATTGTTGAGGGCGAGAACTTGTACAAGGAATTCCAGCAAAGAGGAGGTCAGGAGAGAGAGCAGATGAATTACTTCACAAAATCGATAGTGTGAGACATGAAAATGGGTTGAGGAGTTAAGAGATAGTAGTCCACTAGAATGCGTATGTGAGTCTGTATCGCTAATCACATCGCGTCATCCTCAAAAGGAGCACAAGACTGTAAGCATTCAATCAAAACAAAGGAAGAGCTCAAGACCGTCAAAGCAGTCAACAACACAGAAACCAACTACTTGACCCGTTAAGCAGGGAGGAAATTACAGCACCTCATCAACTAATGAAATTAGAGAAAGCAAATGTTTCGACGACATCCGTACCGAATTCCTTGTATATTTCGATAAAAATACAAGAAAAGCTTGCCAGATTTTTCACTGATATCCTGCAGACAAGCATTGTTACCCACCAACTCAAGAGAACTAAGACCATCGCCATCTTAAAACAGGATAACGAAATTATTCCCCATAGAACTAAAGGTCAGCTGCCTCCTTAGCATAATTTAGAAACTTTAGGAAAGACCACTCTATAACAGGATCTGTCATGATATACTTAAACACATACCAGCTGTACAGACTTGTTTCACCTTTGTCAGAGTTTTCAGATAATGTTCTCAGGTTAACAAAATTCATAGAAGCTGTGTTTATCGACCTTACAGCAGCGTGTGACAGGGCATAATTCTAAAACTCATGAAAGTGATCTCCTCCAAAACTACTATAAACCTTACCAGTCTCATACTGTCTAATAAATGCCTCCAACTGATCATGGGTAATAGACTTAACACTCAAATGAAGGTAAACAATGACCTCCCACAGGGATCTGTCCTGCCTCCTGTGTTATTCACCCTATATATAGCTGATATGCCCGAAAACACACGAAGGAAGATTGGATATGCCGACGACTGGGCGTTGATAGCAAGCTGTAAGGATACAGAGACCACTGAGGACATGTTGGAGAAGGACTTGAAAGTAACTGGGAAAATTTTTGCTATTGGAGAGAGCCAAAAAGACAGAAGTTTCTACATTCCACCTCAACAACAAGTTAGCCAACAGAGAACTCAGTATTACTTTGTGTATAAACTACTGTCCAACAATCGTGTCACCCTGGATAGATCTCTGAGCTTCATGAATCATCTGTCAAACACAGCTGCAAACTCGGAACTCACAAGAACATCTTGCAGAAACCTGTTAGCTCTTCATGGGGATCTTCAGGCACCATGATATGGACTTGAGCTTTAGGTCTAGTCTATTCAGCAGCAGAGTATTATGCACTGATCTGGCTTAACAGTGCCACGCTGATTGGCCGTGTGGTTTGAGGTGCCATGTCATGGATTGTGCAGACCCTCCCGCAGGAAGTTCGAGTCCTCTCTCGGGCATGGGTGTGTGTGTTGTTCTTAGTATAAGTTAGTTTAAGTAGTGTGTAAGTCTAGGGGCCGATGACTTAACCAGTTTGGTCCCTTAGGAATTCAGACACACATTTTAACTTTTGGGTCAGTGGTACATGCATAATTTGTGTCAACGTCTGACTAAACCTATGCACCTAATAACAAACAGAATAAAGTCAACCCCAACCCAATAGCTACCTCCACTAATCAATTTAGCTCCTCCCCATCTACAACCAGAGAGATCACTCGTTAGAGAACTCAAAAAGATCAAGAACAACACTCTTCTACAAATCTGCCAAGACATCGCAACAATTTTGGATGAAAATGGATTCAGCCTAAGTGATCGCTGGAAAGAGGAGTGGGCAAGACAGGCAGCTCTTGTCGTTCATAATATGCCTTGCCTCACCACTACACCACATCGAGAAACCTGCGCTATTCAAAATAGAATACAAACAAACAGTAGCAAACGTGCTGATTCGCTGTATAGGTGAGGAAAAGTAGCTTCTCCAGAATGCGATTGTGACCCTGCTAGGCAAACCTAATACATATTACTGGAGATCGCTGATTGACAGCTTTCACTGGGGATCAATCCGGATTCTTGCACGCTACTGAAAAAGCAGTGGAATGCCACATTTGTGATACGCCATGCACGTAAAGTGCAATAACAAGCTGTTCATTATTTTTTGTGAGTGCTGCACTACAGCAAGTAACTACTATACTACATCAAATAACTATTACATTACCATATTTTTCTGTAGCACATATTCTACATCAGTATCCCTTTACATAGGCAGCATGGGACATTTTGAATCAGTTGGGACTTACCTACACAGGGAAATCCGCAACTATGCGATTTTCTACAACTGAAGGGTGGATAGATCATTTGTCCAATGTCTGAAGTTTTAATTTCATTTGTGTCTGAATAAGGACAGAAACTGTTTCAAAATGTTCCACACCATATGAGTAAAACAGTACTGATGTAGATTATGTGTCACTGGACAACATGAGTGAAGTATTTCATGTAGTTAAACAGCAGTAAAATAATCAGTGAACTGCTAGATATTGTACCTTACGTGGGTGGTGGTCCAGAAATTTTCCAAACCAATTTTTTTCTTGTATCTTGGAAAATAAAACTTTTTTCAAAATTACTTGTCAGTGTCAACTAGAAACCCCGAAAGACACTACATACATGTTTTACTACACTCCTGGAAATTGAAATAAGAACACCATGAATTCATTGTCCCAGGAAGGGGAAACTTTATTGACACATTCCTGGGGTCAGATACATCACATGATCACACTGACAGAACCACAGGCACATAGACACAGGCAACAGAGCATGCACAATGTCGGCACTAGTACAGTGTATATCCACCTTTCGCAGCAATGCAGGCTGCTATTCTCCCATGGAGACGATCGTAGAGATGCTGGATGTAGTCCTGTGGAACGGCTTGCCATGCCATTTCCACCTGGCGCCTCAGTTGGACCAGCGTTCGTGCTGGACGTGCAGACCGCGTGAGACGACGCTTCATCCAGTC
Source organism: Schistocerca americana (assembly GCF_021461395.2). Taxonomy (NCBI): domain Eukaryota; kingdom Metazoa; phylum Arthropoda; class Insecta; order Orthoptera; family Acrididae; genus Schistocerca; species Schistocerca americana. The sequence continues at coordinate 812,550,183 of NC_060119.1, forward strand.
CCAAACATGCTCAATGGGGGACAGATCCGGAGATCTTGCTGGCCAGGGTAGTTGACTTACACCTTCTAGAGCACGTTGGGTGGCACGGGATACATGCGGACGTGCATTGTCCTGTTGGAACAGCAAGTTCCCTTGCTGGTCTAGGAATGGTAGAACGATGGGTTCGATGACGGTTTGGATGTACCATGCACTATTCAGTGTCCCCTCGACGATCACCAGTGGTGTACGGCCAGTGTAGGAGATCGCTCCCCACACCATGATGCCGGGTGTTGGCCCTGTGTGCCTTGGTCGTATGCAGTCCTGATCGTGGCGCTCACCTGCACGGCGCCAAACACGCATACGACCATCATTGGCACCAAGGCAGAAGCGACTCTCATCGCTGAAGACGACACGTCTCCATTCGTCCCTCCATTCACGCCTGTCGCGACACCACTGGAGGCGGGCTGCACGATGTTGGGGCGTGAGCGGAAGACGGCCTAACGGTGTGCGGGACCGTAGCCCAGCTTCATGGAGACGGTTGCGAATGGTCCTCGCCGATACCCCAGGAGCAACAGTGCCCCTAATTTGCTGGGAAGTGGCGGTGCGGTCCCCTACGGCACTGCGTAGGATCCTACGGTCTTGGCGTGCATCCGTGTGTCGCTGCGGTCTGGTCCCAGGTCGACGGGCACGTGCACCTTCCGCCGACCACTGGCGACAACATCGATGTACTGTGGAGACCTCACGCCCCACGTGTTGAGCAATTCGGCGGTACGTCCACCCGGCCTCCCGCATGCCCACTATACGCCCTCGCTCAAAGTCCGTCAACTGCACATACGGTTCACGTCCACGCTGTCGCGGCATGCTACCAGTGTTAAAGACTGCGATGGAGCTCCGTATGCCACGGCAAACTGGCTGACACTGACGGCGGCGGTGCACAAATGCTGCGCAGCTAGCGCCATTCGACGGCTAACACCGCGGTTCCTGGTGTGTCCGCTGTGCCGTGCGTGTGATCATTGCTTGTACAGCCCTCTCGCAGTGTCCGGAGCAAGTATGGTGGGTCTGACACACCGGTGTCAATGTGTTCTTTTTTCCATTTCCAGGAGTGTATAAGGAAAAAAATCATTCAGAAAGTATGCATTTATTTTACAGTTTGGTTCATATATAGACCACTTCGCAGTAAGGGATTGATGTGACTGTGGTATTTATTGGCCTCATAAATTACCTTTTGTACAGCTATGTACTTATTATGTAGGATATGTCATTATCCTTTCAATCTAGAATATATATAATACATGTAATAGTTTGCACAATTTATACAGAATGTTGTGTAATGCTTAATCATTTACAATACACACATCAGAATCTACAAGAATACAATTTTGTGACAAAATGTTGTCCTATATTGCACACAATGAGTTTTAATTCTAGTTTTCTCTCTAACATTTAGTTTTAATTCTTCTTTCTCTTAATGTCATACATAAAATTTATCACTTATACTATGAACTATTGCTCACTGTCTGCTCATGTACTCAGCCTCACAACAGAACTCTTCTTCTATTAAAAACTTTTTTAGATTTGCAGAAAACTTGTTCATATGTTTGACATTCTGTAAGTCTCTTGGCAGTGCTTGTATGAACTTGATACCAGGGTAATTAGGTCCTTTTTCGAAAATATTAAATCTTTTTGAAAGGTACCATAATTGTTCTCTGTTTCTTAGGTAATAAGGACGAAGAGTCCCATTAATGTCCAGTTTTGTGGTATCACTTAATGCAGTCACAGTGGTCTTGAATATATAAAGTGATGGAAATGTCAGTACATTAAGAGCTATGAAACAGTTTCTACGAGATTCGTTTTGCTTATTTTTCGATATAATTCCAATGGCTTTCTTCTGCAGTATGAATTCTTTTTGTTTCTGTGGTGGATGAGCTCCCCCATACTGTGATTCCATATTGCATGTATGGTTCAAAACGTCCATGACAAACAGTGAACAAGAGACGTTGATGTGCATACAGAGCCTATTGTTTAGTTAAAATGTCACTGAGCTTAGCTTATTGGAAACAGAATTTATCCATTACTTCCATTTTAGCCCACAGTCTATTGTTGCACCTAAAAACTTAACTCAAGTTACTTATTCCAGTTTTTTGTCAGCTACAAACACATCTACATGTTCTTTTTGTTTATTGTAGAAAACCATATACTTAGTTTTTGTCAGATAGTTGATTAACTCGTTTTCCATGAGCCACTTTGCTATATTATTGACTGAAATGAAAGTGTTTTACCGAAGTGCTTCAAAATTAATGGAAAGATTTAACACAGTCATATCACTGCTATTGGCACATGAATACAAATATTCTGTTTACTTTATTAGGACTGCATGATTAGTCATGTGAAACGCATTAGATAAGTCAAGAAAAACTCTTGAGACTACCATTCTGTTGATCCTGTTAGCGATTAAATTATTGTTTCCGCTGCTTCCCCTTTCTGATATCCATGGTGTGCAGGAGTTACTGCTTTTCCAGGTGAACAGTTAGCCTTTTGAGCAATTCTAACATTTTGGGGAAGCAGGGCACTGGTCTGTAATTGTTAGGATCATCTTCCGTTCCCATTATGTATGAAGTTACTAATTTAATTAATTTAAGTTTATCGGGAAATTCTCCATCATGGAATGAGCAGTTGACAGCATCCATCAGTGGTGTAATTATTTCTGCTGTCACTTGCTTGATTAAGTTGTTGGAGGCTTCTTCATGTCCAGCAGACTTTTTTGCCTTTAGCTACTTTATAACAGTTGTCACTTCCTGTTTAGGTACTAGTTTCAGGAACAAGTGGTTTGGTTTATTGGTAACAGTCATCTGGATACTTTCTTGTTTATTACATCTATGTTTTAGGTTTTCTACTGTATCTATCTAGTTATTATTCAGCATGTTGCCAACTCCTGTTTTCTTTGTAATTATTTTGTTACTCAATTTCATACTTTCTATTTTATTTGTTTTTTTTTGTAACTTTTTGTTACCCTTCTCAGAGTTAATTTCAAGAAGCACCGTATTATTCATGTGTTGCCTGAGCTTCAAGAGTGTCTGCCCACTGTTTTTTTCTCAACATTACTTTAAATATGTTGATCTTCTGCTCGTTGAAAAGCCTGATACCTCTTTCTACATTTTTTATCTTCTTTTTGTGGGTATAGATTTCCATATCTTTCATATGCCTATTCAAAATGATCAGAAAGTACTGTTTGTAGAACCTTTGTTGTATACGCATTGCTATCCATGTTAGTGACAATATTATTAATAACTGACTATGTTTCCAAAGATATTTTTATAGACTTAAGTATTGCTGCCTTTACTTTGTAATTATTAGCAGCTCCTCAAATTTGTGCTTTTTCTCTCTCTCTTCCCATATCAATATTAAAATAGCCATACGTTGTATTGTCTTCGACTTTGATTTTTTCTAGTAGACTGGACATTCTTTGAGGAAAATATTTAGTTTGCCACTTGGTGATCCGTTCATACAGGATAAGCTTAACTCAATGTATACAATACATGTTATTTCAGAATCTTATTCTTTACTTTGTGGTAAATTTTTGTCTGTGTCATACATACTGCTATCATTATTCTTACCCGTTTAAAATATATTGCTACTCCTCCACCCTTATATTCTGATTTGTGGGAATAGTTTGCAATAACATAATCTTTTACAGTAAAAGTGTACATTTCATTCTCTTTTATTCCTGTTCACTTATACACATTATACCTATAGGATATGGTGTCTGTGCTTTCTGGCATGTCCAAAAGAATAGACACCATTCATGGCCTGCAGCAGTTTAGAACGAAATTAGAATTACATTAATACCTTAAGCTGCTAATGGGCGTTGAAAATTTGTGCTGTGACCGGGACTCGAACCCAGGATCTCCTGCTTACATGGCAGACGCTCTATCCATCTGAGCCACACTACGAATGTAGTGTGTGAACATAAAGGTTGAGAATGTGGGTCTCACGGGAGGCATGTTCGAGATAGTCCCAGCAGTCGCGCTATGCTCTATGCCCTTGGTGGCTCAGATGGATAGAACGTCTGCCATGTAAGCAGGTGATCCTAGGTTCAAGTCCCAGTAGGGGCACACATTTTCACCTGTCCCCATTGATGTATATCAACGCCCATTAGCAGCTGAAGGTATTAATATAATTCTGATTTTATACACATTATGTCTGGGCATGTTTCATTTGCAAGCATTTCTACTTCTCATTTTTTATTACTCACGTATTGTAATTCTGAGCTTTATTTCTTTATCTTTAATGATAACTTTCTGAGTCTCTATTTGATTACAATGTTCATATTTGTTGCCACTAATATTTAACTTTGATTTTTCTTCTTCCTTGACTATAGAATAAAGAATCACCAGCCAGATGTTGAGATGCCATACTTTTTCTTACTGAAGTTCTTGTAGGCATTATTTCTCTTCGTTCTTCATTTTTCCTTTCTGCAGCTGCAGTTTTGTTGTTACCTTTTTTTTTTTTTTTTTTACTAAAATCCTCCTATTTTATTGTCAGGGTGCGGCAGCCATAATGTACTGTTGGCAGGAAAAAACAATATAGTTTGTAAAAGGAGTGTAAGCTTTATTGACGCATTTTACCTTTTTGAGCCGTCTTCAGAAATCCTATGTGGGAGGAACACATGAACGCAGATTAGGGGTATGGTTCTATATAGCATAAAAAGGTGGTAGCAATTTAAAAAAAAAATTATGTGAAAGTAGTAGAATGAACAGGTACTTAGGCATAGAAACTGTGAGTAACACATTACTCATAAGGAATCGAAATTTTGGTGTGAACCTAAAATGCAAAAGTAAAAGAATTTTCAAAGATGTTGCCATAGACTCACAACAAAGAGCCAAATTGCAATTTGGTAGCGGAAATATGAATGAGGCGCCGATTCTTATCTTTGGCGAAGGCAAGTAGCCACACCTAGATAAGTTCACACTTTCAAGCTTGACCCAAATACTTGTATGGAAATTGTAGTGACCATGAATACATGACCACATGTGCACACACTATTTGAGATTAGCAGGCAGGACACTGCTGATGCAGAAGACATAAATTTCGCCAAGTGGCGTTTACGTTTTTGAAAGTACAGTGAATAAGAATAAAATAGAACAGTGGCAGTTGATGTCCATCCAAACGAAAAATATATTTAAAATAGCTGATAACAAAAAAACACGTTTAAAAACATTCAAAGACGAGATAAGGTATCTAATCAAGACGCCAACTGCTGGCACTAAAAGTGCATAAGAAAAATATGGACAGAAAAGCTTGTCTTCAAAACACACAAGTTACATAAAAAAATTCCATATGTAAAATGTTACCAATTTAAGAAGTAAAGTTAGTTCTCTAATCTCATCAGTAGTTAATTGACCATTAGAACACAGGTTTGCTTGGATAACACCTATCATCTCGTCAACGGTAATGTTAGTCTACAAATTTTTTGTTTCGGGAGAAGTAGTTTTTGAATTAATTCTTTCTTATTCGAAATAGAAAATTTTTTATTGTATACAAATTCTTTACTTATTATTTGCAGCAAAAAACTACACTGTGGGTTCACCCAGATTTCCTATTCAATTCACAATCTGGCGAATTGAAAGCTCTCTTTATCGGTCTTAATTTATGTGCAAGTGCTGGTGCTCATGGGTTCATTACTTTTATTCTGTAGAAATTCTCAGGACTGATAATATTATCTCATTCAAGAAGAGATGTCCTAACATCCTTACTATAAGCATTAGTTAGATAATGATGAACTGAGTTATGTTGATCTCTTGAAAAAGGTTTTCTGTCTTAGCAACGTAATTTCTTTTATAGATGACACCAACAGTACTACCTTTGTCTGCCCTGACAATTAAATGTTTGTAACCTCTAAGTTTTTTCTTAATTGACTTCATCACATACAGATCTCCATTTGGCGTCTTATTTTGTACTACATTTTCTATAAGGTCACTGGCTTTAAAAGCCAACTTACGTACATCTTCCCTAATGTCAAGTATGTTTTCATGTACTATTTTAAAGTCAGGTACAAGGCTAGTGAGCATTTTCTCTTGTAATCAGGATTGCAAATTATGTTCAAACCCTTTGTTTAAGAACTGTTCTTGCTGAGCATTAAAGCTAATTGATGTTAAATTGACCACTTATTCAACAAAGGGGTCACAAACTACCATTTTTATGAATATTCCCGCAAATGGGTTTCTAGTAGACCTACTACAGCTGTTGGATCTTAGAGTAATGCCTAAGTACAAATGGACGGCTGCTGTTTCAAATAGAGATATTCAACACTCTCATTAAATCATCTAATTCAGAATGACTGAACAAGCTCTGCTTTCAGTCTGTTGCAGAAAGCTATGTCTGTGGTGTAGATTACATACATGTAATTAATGGATGTGATGTAATATGTCACTAACTAATCGAATAAAATTAATTATGAAAATGCAATTAAGTTTGCTTCAAAAGCGAATGTGTTCAAGATCTTGACATTTTTGGTTCATATGCAGCAACATTTGTGGAATTGGTTTCTTCTCTGCCAGGAAAAACAGTTTTACTGCTTTTGTCGTTTTTTTGTCACATCTGTGTGGTTCTCCCTCCAGCCACTGTTGCAGTGTCTAATTCTGTATGTTAAATTATGTAGGTATCGCATACTACACAAGTTTCCTACTTTACATATTCACTAAATTGACCGGAAATGTACCGAAGGAAGCATCATGTTGCTGAGTATGATGACGACCCCTTTCTGCAACAGGTCGGATGACTGTGGGTCGGATCTCCTGCTATTTACTAGAATATTTTTATTCTTAAAAAAAAGGTATTCATAGTAAATATCTCTTGGTTACAAGAGAATCGTAAATAAAATGTTTTGTAATGTACCGTTGAGTACCTCCCAGAGTCCTTACGAAATCGAAGAAAGACAAATGTAGTGTCTTCTTATTGTTGTTGGTACAATTTATTGCACTACAGACCGTCACGTATGTAAAAACTATTCTACAATCCACAATGAAAGATGACGATTCATTTTCGCTTTTACAAGATCCAGCCTAACTCAACAGTATCACGTACTGGCCGCTTGGCAGACTGCTATAGTACTGGCTACTGGGTAACAAAAACGAGACGGATTGACGCGAGTGTGTCTGTGGTACTGCCATTGATTGATGTCTTCCTTCTCTATTCTCCGTGTAATGCTATCTTCTTCGACGCGACTTGCAGTACGGTACAATGCCGGCACGCAATGTAATTTAACACTGCGAAATAAATATCTAATCAAATCACTTATAAACGCAGAAGCCTCCGTAGTCTTGGCACACATGCCTAGTCACGCTCACGCTTGAATACTTGCGCTATCATGCATAACTAAATTTCGAGCAATCAGCTGTTTGTACAGTGCAAATGCTTGCGCAAACTTATGCTACACACGCATGCTCCAGAGTTGTTGGGCAAGCACGCTTGTGCATCTGTTCTTGTCAAGCACGGAAACATGTTTGTTTTCAGTCAGGCTGAGATAGTGGCTGGGAGTAGATGGAAGGCATGTCAGTTCAGTTTGTGTACAGTTTGGGTCGTACAGTGTAGTTAATAACGTACCACTTGTGTTCAACACTCATATTCCGCTATAAGATTATAACCAAATGACCGAAAAAGTAAAAGAATAGTATGACCTAAAACTGTTTTCAAGAAAAGTGAGTAGAATTCTTTGGTTGTAAACTACTTGTTACAAGTATTTTAGCGATCACTCTGCCAGTGATTGGTGCTGCACTGTATGACAGCGTGTCATTTTCAGGACATGAATTTTCAGATAGTAACATTTGGTTGTAGTAGCCCAGACGCATGATGTGATGTAGTTCCGCTACTGTTGTCGTATGAAGTTATGCCGTTACTTTGGTTCTCATAGACAGTTATCGTCCAGATACAATTATCGTCCAGATTATTATGCTTTCTCCACTTTAACACGTTTTTCAGACACTGTTTGTAACAGAATTTCCACAACAGAATTCCCTGCGCCTTACACATTATTCTACGTGGTGCTTTTGAGAGGCTTTATCATGTATGCCCGCCCTTAACACTAATGCAAATGAAGCTATGTTATTGCAGTCGTTTTTTTTTTGGCAAAACGTAACAATTTCAATGATAGAAATACATAGGTCGGCCCGAAAATAATGGATAATACCTAGGGATCCCTGTATTAACTGCAGAGTCTATGATACTACTTCCCCTTAACGCAACCAAACCAAGACTTTGAGCCATGCTATGGATCATTCTGTCACTACAACTTATATTCCTCAAGCTAATATAGATGCAAAAGAGTTATAGTCATTGAAATGTTCTTTTTGTTTGCGAAAGCATGATGTGGCGTGCAATGTTAACATTACATAATGGTACGAAGCCGACATCTAGCATTGTAGGTTCAGTTCACCCTTTGTTATGTAAGAATAATTACTGAAAAAATCTCAAATGGTCTGAAAATCCTAAGTTGTCATTCACGTCATTTTACGGATGATTTATAGTATCTCTAAGAAATTGTGTAAGTTCCCACTTGTCAGCATGCTACTGCAATGAGATTCCAATATATATGAATACAGTTGTCAAAACTGTCAGCTGGACCATGTACCACAGAAAGGTGGGTTGAATTGTGTTGTATGTGGAAGCCAAGCAATTTGTTAAGTGCTACTTGTCCACTGACCATTTTAATGTTCATTAAGCTACACTTGGCACAAACTAATTCCAGCAATTAGTAAGATGATGACTGTGGGTGAAGTAAATTCCTTGGTGGACTGTTAGTAGCATGTGATGCAAGTAATTCTGTCGATGTCTGTTAAAATAGTTGACAAACTTTTAAGAAGCAGTTAAAGCATAAATAAAGAGAAAGGCACCCAGTATCATCTAGCCTTGAAAAAAACCACATCCTCTACCAATTCTTAGAATACCTATCATTGTGTCCTGAGGCGAGGGATATCCTACCCACGTCCCCCAAAGTGGTGTTACGCTGGCCACCCAACCTACAGAATGTTGTTGCCCACACCTATTCCAACCCTACTACCAATCTTGCACCCCATAGGTCACTCCATTGGGGTCGGCCCAGATGCAAGCCCTGTCCCATACACCCATGTACCACATTCTACTGCAGTGCCGTCACTGGCATTTCCATAAAAGGCAAGGCCACATGTGAAAGCAGCCATTTTATATATCACAGTGAAAACAATCAATTTTTGACAAAATAATTTAATTGACTAGATAAAAAATCTACTCGCAAAGAGGCAGCAGAACACACACGTAAAAGAAGGTTATAATGAGGCAAGCTTTTGGAGCCAGTGACTCCTCCTTCAGGCAGAAAGATTGAAGGGGAAGGAAAATGTCTGGAGGTCTTGGAAAAGGGATAGATTTTGGGAAAGTCATCCAGAACCACAGGTTATAGGAGACCTACTGGACGGGTTAAGAAGGAATATCTTTCCTTCTCATCCCTTCTCGTAAGTCTTCCCCGACCCGTGGTTCTGGGTGACTTATTTAAAATCTACTCCTTTTCTGAGGCCTGCAGTCCTTTTCCTTCACCCTTCTTCCTTCCCCTTAAACCGTTCTGCCTGAAGGAGGAGCCACTGGCTTTGAAAGATTGCCCAATTATATCCTTTTTTTATGTGTGTGTTCTGCCGCCATTTTATGTATCAGCTATGCTGCAATTACTGTACAGCATTCTGTGTTGGCATAACAAGTAACCAACTGTTCACTTGCATGAATGTCTACCGCCAAACTGTTGCAAACCACAAACTTGACCATCCGGTTGCTGAACATTCTGCACATCACAAGAGAAATGACTTAAACAACTGCTTCACTATGTGAATGATTTGGATACTATCTTCCAGCAGTAGCTTCTCTGAACTATGCAGATGGAAAATGTCTCTCCAGCACGTCCTGCACTCTCACAGTCCCACTGGCCTAAACCTCACCTAACCCGTCTTGCCTTTTTCCTTCTCTATTATGTCCACACCACTCCTTCTCCATTCAGATCATCCACTGTGCTCTCCCACTATCCCCCCCCCCCCCCCCCCTCCATCCTCCCAAATCATGTGAGCAATCTCCTTCTCTTCTTCTCCCTTTTGAAACCTCTCTTCCTTCACTTTCTCTTCCCTTTCCCTCCCTCATCCTCCTAATCTTTCTCTCCTTACCCCCCCCCCTCCCCTCCCTCCCACCATCCTCTTTTCCCTTCCACCTCAGTCCCTCTCCTTCTTCCTATACCTCTTTTCATTTTACTTTCTGTACTCTTTTATTCTTCCAAAGGCCTGCCTCTTTCCCCCAGCCGTCTCTATGCATCATTCCCAACCCTCTCCCACCTCTATCAGCTCAAGCATCTGGTTTCAATAATTGAGTGTCAATAATTAGTCTTGCCATGACCACAGAAATGTGTGTGTGGGTGGTTGTCTCTGTGGATATGTGTACTACTGTTAGAAAAAGAGCTAGTGCTGAAAACTAGTGTGGATGCTGTTTTCTGTGCTCCATGCATCGATCTGCTTTAGGTTAGTGGTGACTTTTCTCTTATTTTACTTATTGCTTCATCCAGGACTTCTATTATTGTTAAGAAGCAGTTAATTAATTAATTGTATGGCAAATATCATGAAACATGTATACTCATACAATGATAAAATTAATATAGATAATATGCACATGTACATATTATATGCTAAACTTAGTTTCAAATTAATATCCAAGCATTGGATGTACTCAATCATGCCATCTGTTGCTGCAAGGAAATTGGTGGAGGGTCCCATGTAGGCTTCATTTGGACATTTTATCACAATGTGTCAGGTTGCTTGCTTTGCGGCTCTGCAGTCACATTGTGGAAATGGTACCTTCCCCTGACTTTGGCACTTTTGTTGTGCTCAGTGCTTATTCAGTTTAATGTCATACATACATTGTGTGATTGGTTGAAATCGGGAGGCTTATCTGTGATCATGAAACTTTGACATTATAGTGGGCACTGGTCTTGCCAGTGTTGTTTTCAGGCATTGTGAACTTCAAAGTCTGAGTTTATCAGTTCTTTAGCAGTGACTAATAGTGGTCATCTTGTTGTCAGTCTTCTGCAAACCAGATCAGCTATGTCATTACATACAGCTAGGTTAGGGTTGTTGTTAATTTATGATACTCTCTGTGGATGGCATTTATATACCGTATCTTTGCTGGTGGTATATGGCTTAAGAAGGGCAGCAGTGCAGTAGGTATGGAATTTACTCTGCTGCTGATAGTGAGCTTAGTGTCATTTAGTACCATGTCAGTCTTGTACATAAGTGAGGTGTTAATCCAGTATTCTGCCACCAAATGGACGAGCCCAACTGCTGATGTCTGAAGCATATTTGCGTTGGAGCCCAAGGGGTGCTGCACAGTTTAGTCCTTGTCCTTATTCACCTGTGATCTGTCAGATGCTCCTTGTGAGAGTGAGTCCTATCCAGTGTGACTCCTAGATATTTAGGGTAGTTCTTATGGTTGGGATATTTTCCTTTGAAGTTGACATTAAGCTCTCTTTTGTTGAACAGTTACAGAAATGAATGCATGGTACTTCCATCTTAGTTGTGTTCAGCTACAGTCTCTATTTATGAAAGTAGACACTCAGCTGCCTTAAGTCAGACATCAAGCCGTCTTCGGTGACCTCGAATGATTCATGTCGTTCAGCTATAGCCCAGTCAACTGTATAGATGAACTTCCTGGACCTTGTGTTTGGCATGTCTTCGCCATAATGACTGAAGAAAAGTGGGGCAGCCCATTGCGTATTTTGGTTGAGCTAATCATTAACTGGTAATTATTTTGAAAGCTTTTTCGGTGAATGTATTATCAATAAGGCAAATAACACGGCTGCACAGTATTATCCAAATTTGTTCTACAACATCCTTTGTATTCTTTCCTTCTCATTCCGTGCAGTAAGTCTCCCTGACCAGCGCTTCTGGGTGACTATCCCGAAATCTACCCCTTTTCCTAGACCTCTCCAGTCCTTTATCTTCACCTCTCTTCCTTCCCCTTCAACCCTTCTGCCTGAAGTAGGAGCCACTGGCTCCAAAAGCTTGCCTAATTTCAACCTTCTTTTATGTGTGTGTTCTGCCACTGCTTGGTGAGTAGATTTAATATCTATTCATTTTAATTATTCTGTCAAAATTGATTGTTTTTGTTGTTATAAACAGCATCATAATCTCCATTGAAATTCTATGAAAGCAATTGATGATTTTTGATTTTCTTGACGGCTTGCCTCTGTATGAGAGAGTACCTGGTCTATGCAGTCTCTAGCAGGTGGAAATCTTATTTGTTCATCTGGGATTGGTTCCAATATTTTTGGGCTCAATCTGTTGTATGAGTCTCTCAAGCAGCATGTATGTGGTGCTGAGCAATGAAATTGCTCAATAGCTCTTTAGGTGGTCACTTGGTTTTTTCTGGCTTAATCAATGTGATGATATTTGTGATCTTTGAATCCTTCACCCTTTCACACACATTGCCGCCCCCCCCCCCCCTCCCACCCCACCCCCCCACCATCACATTTGTATATATATAAATGTGAAAGCCATTTTGTGGCGTAGGTCCCTTATTGTAGAAGGAATTTCATATGTATTCTGTTGGGTCCGGTTGCCTTGCCTGCCTTTATAATCTTAAGTGCTTCTGTGACTCTGACAGTGGAATATTTAGAGGAATACCAGTCTAAAGGGGCACTGTTTGTCATTGATGCGCAAAGTTAATGTTGTATTGTTCTTGAATGAGCTCTTTCTCTCGACATTCTGGGTGTCACTGTATATGGGCTGCAATCCTATTTGCAGAAACACCTGTGGTGTTATGATTTATTTCATTGGCTTCAGATAGTTTTTGGAGTGCCCAGGTCTTCCTGGAAAGTGCTTTGAAATCAAGTATTTCAATGGTTTCCATCCATTTTTCTCACTGTGCATCATCTAGGCTATGCATCAAGTCATCTGCAGTTGCAGGGTCTGTGCTGTTGAGAAATTTCTGATACTGGCTTTTGCACTTTCTATCCCATCCCACTACATATTGTTTGCAGTCCTCCGAGTAGTTGCTTTTTCTGAGCTTTCTGTGGTGCTTGTGAATCTCTCATAACTAATGGCTGCTGGGGCAGGATTCCACCCTACACACATGGAAGATGCAGATGGAATTAGGATACCTGACTGGCATCTAATGTGGACACTCAGCATTTATGGAAATATGGTGATATGAGATTTTATTCTTAATTTTCTAGTCACTAAGTATTGGCTTCAATTGTCGATAGATATCATTTACAGCATTATAGTTTTGCTTCATTAATTCCTGTTTGAGCGCCTGTAACAGTCCTGTTTCATGGTTGACCATGCATTTTTACATTAAATATGACATAGTGATCATTACACTTATATCTGTACTCTGTAAACTGTGAGGTGCATTGTAGAGAGTACTTCCCATTGTACCAGTTATTAGACCTTCTTTCCATTTCATTCACACATGGGCTGCACTGTAGTTAGTCTAACGGTGTCCTCACAATCCCTATGGGAACAATATGTTGGAAGCAGTGCTTCTAGCTATTTTGTACGTAGCCTTTCTCAGAATAATTTGCCTCTATCTTCACATGTCCTCCATTTCAGTTCCTTTAGCATTTCTGGGATGCTGTCATATGGATCACATCTACATCTATGTGATTACTCTGCTACTCACAATAAAGTTCCTGGCAGAGGATTCAATGAACCACCTTCATGCTGTCTCTCTACCGTTCCACTCTCGAATGGCACACGGGAAAAATAAGCAGTTAAATTTTTCTATGTGAGACCTGATTTCTCTTATTTTATCGTGATCATCATTTCTCCCTATGTAGGTGGGTGGCAACAGAATGTTTTCACAATCGGAGGAGAAAACTGGTGATTTAAATTTCACGAGAAGATCCCATCGCAACGAAAAACGCCTTTGTTTTAATGGTTGCCACTCCAATTCACATATCATGTCTGTGACACTATCTCCCCTATTTTGCGATAATACAAAATAAGCTGCCCTTCTTTGTACGTTTTTGATGTCATCCGTCAGTTCCACCTGATGCAGATCCCACACTGCACAGCAATATTCCAGAATAGGGCGGACAAGTGCAGTGTAAGCAGTCTCTTTGGTAGACTTGTTGCACCTTCTAAGTGTTCTGCCAATGAATCACAGTCTTTAGTTTGCTCTACCCACAATATTATCTATGTGATCATTCAAATTTAGGTTATTTGTAATAGTAATCCCTAAGTATTTAGTTGAATTTACAGCCCTCAGATTTGTCTGACTTATCGTGTAATCAAAATTTAGCTGATTTCTTTTAGTACTCATGTGAATAACTTCACACTTTTCTTTATTCAGGGTCAATTGCTACTTTTCACACCATGCAGATATCTTATCTAAATCATTTTGCAAGTAATTTTGATCATCTGATGACTTTACAAGACTGTAAATGACAGCACCATCTGTAAACAATCTAAGACATTTACTCAGATTGTCTCCTATGTCATTAATATAGATCAGGAACAATAGAGGAACTATAACACTTCCTTGGGGAAAGCCGGATATTACTTCTGTTTTACTCGATGACTGTCCGTCTATTACTATGAACTGTGACATTTCTGACAGGAAATCACGAATCCAGCGGCACAACTGGGGCGATACTCTGTAGGCACACAGTTTGGTTAGAAGACGCTTGTGAGGAACGGTGTCGAAAGCCTTCTGGAAATCTAAAAATATGGAATCAATTTGACATCCCCTGTCGATAGCACTTATTACTTCATGAGTATAAAGAGCTAGTTGTGTTTCACAAGAATGATATTTTCTGAATCCGTGCTGACTATATGTCAATAAATCGTTTTCTTCGAGGTACTTCATAATGTTTGAATACAGTATATGTTCTAAAACCCTACTGCAAATCGAAATTAGTGATATAGGCCTGAAATTCAGCGGATTACTCCTACTTCCCTTTTTGGGTATTGGTGTGACTTGAGCAGGTTTCCAGTCTTTAGGTACAGATCTCTCTGTGAGCGAGTGGTTGTATATAATTGCTAAATATGGCGCTATTTTATCAGCATACTCTGAGAGGAACCTGAGTGGTATACAATCTGGAGCGGAGACCTTGCCTTTATTAAGTGATTTAAGCTGCTTTGTTACACTGAGGATATCTACATCTATGTTTCTCATCTTGACAGTTGTTCTTGATTGGAATTCAGTAATATTTACTTCGTCGTCTTTGGTGAATGAGTTGCGGAAAACCGTGTTTAATAACTCTGCTTTAGTGGCACTGTCATCAGTGACTTCACCATTGTTATTGCACAGTGAAGGTATTGATTGCATCTTGCCACTGGTGTGCTTTATATCAGATATATCTATGACTGTTCATGCTACCCTTCTCTGTATACAATAAACATCTCCTGTTAGTCTGTTTGCTACAGGTCCCACACACCTGAACATTATTCTGTGGTTGTCACATGAGTGTTTTATAAGCAACCTCCTTTGTAGACTGATTGCTTTTCGTAATAAGCTAAAGTCTGACACCTGGCTTAACCTATAATTGACCATATTTGACTGTTCCATTTCATATCCCTACACATTGCTACATCCATTGTGACTCATTGAGAATATAGGTCTAGGAAACTACATATTTTTCATTTTGTGAAGTGTGCCGTTTTCATTTCTCAACATTTAAATCTTTGCACCACTTTGAGATACTATCAAGATCTAAGTGAATATTTGTGCAGCACTTTGCAGACAGTAGTGTGTTACAGATAACCACATCATCTGTGAAAATTCAGGAATTACTGTTGATATTATCTGCAAAGTCATTAATATACAACATGAACAGCAAGGTTTCCAACACACTTCCCTGAGCCTATCTGAAGTTACTGCACATCTGTTGAAGACTGTCCATATGAGGCAACATTACACGTTCTTCCTATTAAGTAATCTTCACTCCAGTCACAAATTTCACTTTATACCCCATACAATTATACTTTTGACTATTAGCATAGGTGTAATAATAAGTCAAATGCTTTTCAGAAATCAAGAAATACGCATCTGCCTGACTGCCCTGATCCCTGTCTTTCAGGACGTCATGCGAGAAAAGTGAGAGTTGGGTTTCTCATGATCGGAATTCATAATGGTTGGCACGGAGGAGATCGTTTGGTACAAGATACCCCATTATGCTTACCCTCAGAAGATGTTCTAAGATTCTACAAGAATTGGATGGTAGTTTTGTGAATCGCTTCTGCTACCCTCCTTGTAGGCAGGTGTGACTGGTACTTTATTCCAACTACTTGGCATGATTTTTTTGTCAGTGGGATCTGCTACAGATTATGGTTAAAATAAGGGACTAACTCAGCTGTAAATTTGGTATAGAATCTGATAGGGATTCCATCGGACCCTGGAACTTTGTTCAGTTTTGGCGATTTCAGCTGTTTGTCAACAATACTTATTCAAAAATGTATCTCACTCATCTTTCCAATGGTATGAGAGTTAAATTGCGGGAGTATTCTTAGATTTTCCTTTGTAGAGGAACATTTGAAAATGTAGTTCAGCAGCATTTCTACTTTTGCTCTGAAATCCTCAGTTTCCGTTCTTGTCTCATCCATGAATTTCTGGACACACCACTAACTCTTTACATGTAAGACTAGAATTTCTTTTTGATTTTGTAAGAGATAATTCAGTAGGAT
The DNA here is from genome assembly GCF_021461395.2 of Schistocerca americana. Taxonomy (NCBI): domain Eukaryota; kingdom Metazoa; phylum Arthropoda; class Insecta; order Orthoptera; family Acrididae; genus Schistocerca; species Schistocerca americana. The sequence goes on from NC_060119.1 coordinate 812,566,847, forward strand.
TCTGCTACAGTAGCCTTTGAAGGCTTCATTCATTGCCCTCTTCACAACCAAAATTGTTTCATTCATCATCGCTCTGCTAATCACACACTTGGCTCCTTTGGGGAATGTGCTGGGAGTGAAGCTTCCAATTGATGTGTAACACATTGGCTGCTGGGAAAGCCCCACAAGAAATGAATGTGTAATGGGTTAAGGAGTCATCAGAGTAAATGGAGTTTGTGGTGAGCTGTGATAAAGACCATCTTCGCACAGACCAGTAAATAATATTAACAATAACAATCCACAACACCACATACGAATCAGCACTATATTCAAAATGGGTACTTATTGCTACAGTCCACAGTGCTGTTATGTGGGTAAGGTTGACAATGACTGTAAACATTCCAGACTGGCACAAAATCAGCCATGTTTCACCAATCAGTGAAGGGACAAGTTTTCAAAGAAGGCATTTAATAATGTTTTGCAGGACATCTTGTCATGCCACTAGTTCAAGCTTTAATTTCCGCAATTGGTCATTGGATGATTGAAGTCTTCTCGGATGATGACAGTACAATTGGGGAACTTATTTTCTCTGAAGTTTTCAGTGACATCTGGTGATTGATAGAAGGATCCGATTGTAAGTTTATGACCGCCATTGGTACTGAGTTGTTGCCCAAAAAATCTTGCATGCAGCTTCAACTTTTATCATGGTTGATAAATTTACTATTAGCCTCTTCTTTTAATAAAAAGTTAAATTTTTCCCTAAAAATCTCATCACTATCAATTTCAGGTTTTAACCAGCTTACTGTATCTATTGTAATGTGAACTCCACCGAGTTTTGGGAGTATTTCAAATTCTGGCATTTTATTGTGAATTCTTTGCGATTATAAAACCCTTGTTTGGACACACACACCATCAGCTACCTGTGTAGCAGATTCTGATTTATAGCGGACACCAAACCCATTTATGGGGACCCCACGGTTCCCAAACCTGTGGTGCAAGTCTAGGAAGTTGCAGCCTTGCTTGTCACAGAACCTTAAAAGTCTCTGGTTCAAGCCTTCCACTTGACTCGTAACCAGGGAGCAATGATCGGTTCTGGGGTCAATGTTGCAGATTGTGGGCTTCGTTGAAACTCTGTGAGCAAAGCTCTGCCACTCGCTGGAACGACCAAACTATGAACTCAGAGCTTAGATGACAGGCATCACTTGTCTCAAACTTGTGTGACAATCTGCAGTTGGTCACTCGCTGTTCCCTCAATGGCTGATGGAGTAGCCTCTTCAGCATGAAGAATGATGTCCACAGGCATACATAGTCAGTGATCCTTTCTGCGTTCTTAGTTGTAGATGGAATGCACATGATTGCATTTAAGTAAACTTTTATTACAGCATCACAACAGAAGTTAGGTTCCACATAAGACACAGTTTGAGTAACAGATAAAATGATCATCCTGGATTCAATATGAGTAACAGAATCAAAGAGTGTAGTGAAATTGGTCAAATGATCACGCGAACACAAGTACAGAGTCAACATTTCACAGTGGAAATACCAGTACAGTGGCATGGAGCCCTGGGAAGGCGAGTGGTGGAGGAAGCAGGAGGCTCCAACAAAGACTGCTGGCTGCACGATGTGGAGTGTCTCTCCTGGTAGCTGCTGCAGCAGCATCACATTGTGGTGTAGACTCAGTGAAATGCTCTAATGGATGGGCTGCAGAACAGGGCTGGTGTGTGGCCTGGACCTGAGCAAAGAGATACCCGCTGGAGGTTGTGATGCAAGTTAAATACACGGCAAGTGGAGAAGTATCTGTGGGCTCTTGACAGACACGTGACGCACGGCTGCAAGCTAGTTCCCTCGATTGCAGCATTGCCTTTGCTACTGCCACTATATGCACTGCCTAGGAGTGGTGCTGGTGACCCTGGAGGTGTCTGCTAGTACAATCTGTCAATAGACTGTAATCAGTACAGTGTCCACAACATACAGGGTACTAGCGAGGCTCGTAAACAGTCACTGAAGGAAGGTCATCTGTGACCCTGAAACGTACTACCTGCTGATTGTGGACATTGTGCTGGTAACAAGAGTGGCCCACAAACGACCAGCTACTATACCTCCCCTCCCCTTCAGAAAAAGATGGAGGAGCCATCTTGACACTAGCCAAAACATCCTGCAATCCATCTCTCAGCTGGGAAAGGTGAAACCAACCAAAGAGAGAGATTGCTATGACAACAAGTGCCCACTGGGTAGGGGTGCTTCCTCCCTTGGGACGATGCAGAGGATATTTGCGGATGAGGGTATATCTCAGTGGCTGTGACCCTGTCACCCCAGAACCTGTGACCTGAGGTTGAGACGTACCATTCACAGTGGTGTTGGACAGCCCAGGCCTGGCAGTGAAAAAGGTGGCATGGAGCAATCCTGAAACAAAAAATATACAGGATGACTGTGGCACTGGAGGTGCAGACCGACATGACCAGCTGGTGGAGCGGTCCCAGAAGGAGCTATTGAAAAGTCGGAGATGACTAGCCAATGGCCCATGGGAGCAAGCGCAGTGACTGACTGGAGCCAGTTGGTGAGGTGCACATACACTGCCGGAAACAGATGACGGAAGCCACGGGAGCAGACAGTGAAGTGGTGGCAGTGGGAGACCAGACAATACCAGTGTAACCACACTGGGAACACGATAGTGCCAACAGACAGCATGGATCGGCGAAATGCTGGTGGCACTTGACCAATGTGGCCACTGGGAACATGACAATGTGACATCCACAAAGCCAGTGGGGCAGTGGTCACTGGAAAAGAAACACCAGGCAAAAGGAGGGAGCAGATGCCAGGGATCAGAGCTAGATGGGGAAGTACTGAGGTCACTGAGGACAAGGATAGCTGAAAGGTTCAAAAACATGAATAATACACAGAACAATGAGTGCAACTGAGTAGGCATGTTGTCCGTAGGGTGTAAAATGCAGTGTGTGCAGGAGTACGTGAATAGGAAAGACCAGTAGAGAAAAAAATATAAGCAATGTAAAAATGAAGTGATGGGAACTGTCACGGACACATGAGAGAGAAAAACCACTACCAATTACCCTGAAAAAATGGGAAGGTGATGAGCATAAGAGCACAAGAAGGACCTACACCACAGAAATGTAATGCAACACAGAGGTGTTTGCTAGAGCACTAGAATGGACTACACCACAGGAACGAAAAGAAGAAGAAATGATGAAGTACCAAGGGAGTCAAGAAAAACTACATGTTGTCACAAGTTACCCAGAAGAAGAGGTGCACCTCCAAGGGGGGGGGGGGTCATGGTCCTTTCACGAGTTCGTGTGTGGTGCACACAGGGCCCCGAACTATTGCAGCCAATTCGTTCTTCCCGGGCTGCATTTTCTTCACCCTGCTCTCCCTCCCTATCCTCACTCCTTCCCCGATGCCCCCTCCCTCCCCTCTCTCAGTGTTCTGATTTATAATGACCTGACTATCCACCTAGTTCCCTGCATTGCTTGCAATTTTGTTCCTTCTGCCTGTTCTTTCATTCTTTTTGGAATTTAGGTCCGCGTTTGGGGTTTCACCCCCGCTTCTAAATTTTCTGTTTTTTAGTATGAGCCATTTGGGAAAGAACTCCCTTCCTAGCATCCATGGTGTGGATTCTTCAGCACCCTTTCTTCTCTCCCTTCCCCATTGTAGCCTCCTTCCATCCTGCTAGTACAACAGCATGTGTAGCCACTCTGTGTGGTGGGGCTGTTATTTATCCATCTGGCCGAGTCTTCTGACAACACAGGGATCACACTACTGATACCTGAGCTGTTTCCTCTCCATGTATTCCAAGGAGTGGTTGCTTGTCTTCTTAGAGCATCGGAACACCTGGCAACGGTCACCATGCTAGTTGGTCCTTGCTGTGGCTGGGTGGCAACCATTGGGAGAGCTCCTGATCAGTGTGGGTGGTGTCAGTGTGGATGCTTGGCGCATTAAGCATACCAGGCTGCAAAAATCTGGCTGTTCTCAAACGACCGTCTCTTCGAATAGGGAAGGAACATTGAATGCTGCTTCATATGACCCAGCAACCTTCCCTTCCCTGCCTACACCATGGGAGGAGGGCCAGGCTCACTGTCTTGGGATGAACACTTTCCACGCCATCTCGTCTGTACTAGGATGGATGGGGACAAATTCACCGCCACAAAGCTATTGTTTTTTGTGGAGGATATTGAGGACAAGTTTGGTGGAGGCTCTTAGTAAGAAGCGGTCAGGCTTCCTGTAGATCAAAGCTTCTTCTGCTGCCCAGTCTGCAGCTCTTTGTGCCTGTGATCGTCTTGGCAATGTCCCAGTGTCTATTACTTCTCACCAATCTCTGAATATGGTCCAGGGACTGATTTTTCATAGGGGCCTTGTCCTGCCAACTGATGAGGAACGCCGGGCTGACCTGGAGCAGTGCAGCTTTCATTTTATTCAATGTTTGCAGAAAGGTTGCAAAGACAACTCACAGATACCGGCACCTTCATTCTGGCTTTTGAGAGGGATACCCTCCTAGAGAAGGTCAAGGTTATGTGCTTGGACACATACTCCATGAGGGAAGCCCCCCCTGTGTTCCACCACCTGTGTGTGTCAATTGTCATGACCAACACTCCCCTCACTCACTGGTTTGCCCGGCTTACAAGAGAGAATAGAAGATCCAAGAGTACAAGTCCCTGGATCACCTGTCTTATGCTCAGGCTCACCAAAAGTATGAGAGACTCCATCCAGTGTCACTGTCATCAACTTTTGCCTATGTTACATCCTTTCTCTCTCCTACCTCTTCCTTACCCCAACCCTGTCCCCTTTCCCTGGAAAGCCCACGACCTTCAACCAGGGAGCCCCTCCCCCTCCCTGGGCAAAGAAGGCACCTGCCAGTGATCATGCTACCCCCTGGGACCCCTCCCTGGCATCTCTCAGGCTGAAAGCCTCCAACCCCTCGGCCACCAGATGCACTATCTTTGTGCCCCAAGGTCATCCATTCTCTTTTGGTCCCATATCTTGCAGATGCCTGCCCTCCCTTGTGCCCTGCCCTCCTCCACCTCTGAAAGAGAAGAAGAAGAAACATAAGTCCAAAGACAAGCGACCCCCCCCCCCCCAATCCAGTGGCCCCAGATGTGCCATCTCCCCCCTTGCAACCTGAGTCTGACATCTTATTTATGGATGTCACCCCATCCTTGTCGGTGACGACCAGTGACCTAGTGACATGATCTCCTTTCGGCTTCTTTATGTGTAACCTGGACACTCACCACAAGATCATCCAGTGGAAACGCAATGGATACTACTGTCACATACCAGAAATACAGTGTCTTGTCTCCTCCTATCCTGCACTCTGTCTTGCTCTTCAAGAAACGTACTTCCGTGATGACCACTCTCCAACATTTTGTGGTTATTGGGCATTCTGTTTGGGTAGCATCTGATGGGGTCTACACTTTTGTTCACTTCAGTGTCATTAGTGACTAGATACCCCTACATACCAACCTGGAAGCAATAGTAGTTAGATTGTAAACCACTCCAGCAATCACCATTTGCAATGTCTATCTCCCTCCAGATAGGCCAGTTCCTTATGTTGAACTGTCTATCATAATCCAGCAACTCCCGCCCCCGTTTCTCCTCCATTGGGACTTCAGTGCCCACTACCCACTGTGGGGGAGTGCCACTTCCATGGGTAGGGGTCTCCTAATTGACCAGCTTATTATGGACCTCGATTTGTGTCTCCTCAACGATGGTCCCACTACTCACTTCAGTAATGCTCATGGCACCTTTACTGCTATCGATCTCACGATCTCCTCCCCTGGTCTCATGGATTCCCTACACTCGCCATCGCATGATGACCTTTGTGACAGTGGCCACTTTCCGGTGATTCTATCATTTCTATGCTGGTGCCAGGCAGACTGGTCCCCACTTTGGGCATTTCGTGGGGTCAGTTGTACTTTATATATATCTGCTGTGCACTTTGACACCTCCCTCTCAGATTCCATTGATGCGGTCATGCAAGGCATCTCTGCCACTATTCTTCATGCTGCTGGATTTGCTATCCCCCTATCCACAGGCCCCTGTCATCGTCAACAGTATCATGGTGGACCAAGGATGTAGCAGTCACTGTCCAGGACTGCCAACGGGTGCTACAGTGATTTAAAGAACATCCTTCACAGACCAGCCTCCTTGTTTTTAAGTGTCTCCTTGCTAAAGCTCTCTACCTTATTAAACAGAGTAAAAAAGAATGCTTGGAGTGCTATGTTTCTTCCTGGGAGATGTATGCCTCTTCATCGTAAGTTTGGTCCAAGATCCGTAGCCTTCTGGGCCACCAGCAGCAGTCAACAATCCAAGGTCTTAACCTCCGAGGTGCTCTGTGTGCTGATCTATTGGTCCTTGCAGAGCACCTCGTGGCACACTTTGCAATGGCATCAGCGTCCTTTTTGTATCTTGCTATCTTTCTCCACCAGAAATGCCAAGTTGAACAGACCCACCTCTGTTTCAACCCACACCATGCTGAGCCATATAATCAACTCTTCACTGCTCCAGTCTTGCATTCTGTCCACAACCAGGTGATCAAACACTTGGACGTTCCCCAGAGGCAACGTCTCCTCAGGGTCTTCAACCACATTCGGCATCGCAATGGCGAGACAGTATAGTTATTCCTATTCTTAAGCCTGGGAAGTTACTGCCTGATTAGCCTGATGAATGTACTTAGTAAAGTGCTCGAAAGGATGGTTAGCTTCAGATTATGTTGGAACCTCAAATCTCTGCGCCTTTTGTCCCCTCATCATTGTGGCTTCCGGGCAGGATGATCTCCAACTGGCCATTTATTCAGATTGGAAACAGCCATCCAACAGGCTTTTACTAACTGCTGGCACCTTAGCAGTCTTCGTTGACCTATATTAGGCTTATGATATGGCTTGGCGTCATCACATTTTAGTTACCCCCTATGACTTGGGCTTCCATGGTCCCCTTCTGATTTTTATCTGCGAGTCTTTATCTCACTGGCTCTTCCAGGTTCGATTGGCACTTCACACAGCACCACTCGGATTCAAGAGAACGGTATCACATAGAGTTCTGTGCTAAGTGTCACATTCTTCCTCATAGCCATCAATGGGTTTGTCACCTCTGTTGGGTCTGTGGTTACCCCAGTGTTGTATGTTGTACATCGATGATTTTTGCATCTGGTGCAGCTCCCACTCAGTAGCATCTGTTGAATGCTGGCTCCAAGGTTCCATCTGACGTGCCTCTGCATGGATCATTTCCCATGGCATCCAGTTTTCTCCCTCCAAAACGTGGGGTATGCATTTTTGTCATTGACCCACCGTCCACCCCGATCCAGAACTTTATTTAGGCGACCAGCTCCTCGATGTTGTAGCACAGTCTCGTTTCTTAGGCCTTATTTTTAATAAAAAGCTGACAAGGCTGCCTCGTATTCGCAACCTAAAGACTACATGCATGCGGAAGCTTAATGCTCTTTGCATCCTGGCCCACACATCTTGGGGTGCAGACTGTACCGCTCTCCTTAATCTTTACAGTGCTCTGGCCTTGTCCAGACCAGATTATGATAGTCAGGTTTCTGGCTCAGCAGCTCCTTCCACTCTGCAACTACTTGACCCTGTTCTCCATTGTGGGGTGCATCTGGCTATTGGTGCCTTTCGCATTAGTCCCGTTGACAGTCTTCTCACAGAAGCAGGCATTCCTCCTCTACAAATACGAATGAACCAGTTCCTGCTTTCTTATGCAATTGCCATTCGCCAATTCCCTGACCATCCCATGTACCCTGTCCTCTTTGCAAATGTGGGATGTCTCCCTCCTGACAACCGCCCGCGGGTGGGATTGCTGGTTGGCATGCATCTCACTTCCCTCCGTTGGGATCTCCATATCCCCTCACTGGAACGCATCCCGTATACTTTCTCCCACGCCCCCCATTGGATTGTGCCTAGACCATGGATTAGGATCGGCCAATGCAGGGTCCTAAGGTCTCTGTCACCTCTATAGTTCTCCAGTGTCTTGTACATGCAATCCTTGAAGAGTTCCAGGATGCTGCTATTTCCTACACTGATAATTCTAAGACAATCAGTAATTCTAAGACAATCAGTAAGGGGGGATATGCTTTCACATCTCCTGCTGCTTAGAATGGCTTTTATTGCCAGGATCATGTAGTGTGTTCACAGCAGAGCTACTAGCCATTCACAGAGCCTTCCATTTTGTTTCTCAGACCTCCCTCCACAGTGTTTTAATTTGTTCTGTCTCAATGAGCAGCCTGCAGGCTATTGACAGATGCTGCTCTCGTTACCCTTCAGTCTCTGCTATCCATGACTTTCTCTCTCCCCTTGGCTGTGCCACCTGCTCAGTGTCTTTCTCTGTATCCCAGGTCAGATGGACGAATCATATTAGATCTTGTTCTTCGTGTAGGGGAGACAGGATCCGCAGGAGAGGATAGGATTTTTGGTACACAAACTCTGAAGTCTTCCCAACACATCCGCTGGCAGCAGTGACCAATCGCTTCACAGTAACGAGGACAATTTTCAGCGAACAATGGCTAACTTGTCTTATCTTAGAAAACAGTGTTAACAATGGGGCTGAATTGTGGCTGGAGCAGTGTTTTATTGAACAGTAACAGAAGTTTTAAAATAGTTTTGCTGAGTCTCCTTTAATTTCTGGAGCTATTAAGCTAAACGTGAAGCAGTTCTACACAAAATGAGATACCTGTTAAGGGAACTGAAAAAACTGGGATAAAATGTTGCTAGTTGTCTGATACTTACTCGAGGTTATAATCACTAAAAATCATGAAAATAGCATTAATGTACAATAAATACAGACCGTAAGCAGTTCTGTTCAAAGGGAAAACTACATGTGACACAATATCTTAGCTATAACATTTGCCACATTAACTGTGAATCACAAACACTGGTTTACCATGAAATTTGTTATGCACAACTCTTGTAACTTCCTGAAATACTCAAAAATATGATTATATTTATTTATGTAGTTATTATTCCAGAAAAAAGTTTACTGACGCAGTATTACTCTCTTGTAGATGTGGCAAAAAATTTGATTCATGATTGTGAGCTACTTTTATTACAGTGTTCCTCCCTAAGACAAAACAAAAGTCTTTAGTAGTTAAATTTGTGCAATTAAGGATGTTTTGGACTAAAATCTGTGTGAGAAAAGTAGTTATTCAGGATTCTTCTCTTGTTAACTGTCAGTCAGATTTTTTAAAAAAAGCCTCCTGTCGGAGAATGTGGGTCACTGATAAGCATCACCACACAATAAGTTAAAAGAAAGGGAGAGACTTTTTTTTTTTAGTGCAGGCCTCTTCAATGTTTATTGCAAGCATTGTTTCTTTATTATTTAACTTTATTATTTTGCATAAATTTAAATGTGTTTAAGGAATAGATTGCTTGTCCAGCTTGATACACTAGTTTTTAATAATTGGTATTACTTTCAACATTTAGTTCTTTTTACATTTGGACTGTGAAGTCTTATTTTCTATGTTACTGAATTTTTCTGAACTTGTTTAAGTAGAACTCTTAATTTGTCTTGCTTTTCTTATTTTCAGTGTACCCCCAGCAAATGTAATTTCAAATTCCACCATACAGCTAACAAAAAGTAAGGACTTTGAAATGGGTGATGTGGAAGAAGTCCAGGAACGTAGAGACGTCCTGATTGAAAGAAATCCCTCTGTTGAAGAATCAGAACATCAGAAAACAGCACCAATTCAGATACCAAGAGTTTCAGCTCGTGTAATCACAGGTGCAGCAAATCAGCAAAACCAGGGTGCAATTCATTGGTAATTCAGTAATTCTCAAATCAATATCATTGCTTTTTACTCTTTAAGTTATTTTTACTACAGAAGCACAGTCTTTTAAAAATTCAAGTTATAGTTGTGTCTGTTTGGCTTTAGAGAAATAATATATCAAGATATTGACATTTTAAATGAGGATTGAAATAAGTGGATTTTCTTCTGAAATCCAATATTAGGCCTATAAATGTCTCAATAATTGTATGAGCTATGTTTAGGAATCCATTATCCTTATTGAATATATTCAGGCTTTGTAAGAATTGCATGTACTTATATTTGAGGATGACATATCGTCATATGTCCAACAGCCTTATTAAATTAAAACAATTGTAAAAAAAATTGTGAATTTAAGATTTAAGCATGATTTATTAACAAACCATCGTCGTCCTTTCAGTTATTTAATTCTACATCTACATCTACATTTATACTCTGCAAGCCACCCAATGATGTGTGGCGGAGGGCACTTTACGTGCCACTGTCATTACCTCCCTTTCCTGTTCCAGACGCGTATGGTTTGTGGGAAGAACGACTGCCGGAAAGACTTCGTGCGCGCTCGAATCTCTCTGATTTTACATTCGTGATCTCCTCGGGAGGTATAAGTAGGGGGAAACAATATATTCGATACCTCATCCAGAAACGCATCCTCTCGAAACCTGGACAGCAAGCTACACCTCGATGCAGAGCACCTCTCTTGCAGAGTCTGCCACTTGAGTTTGCTAAACATCTCCGTAACATTATCACGCTTACCAGATAACCCTGTGACGAAGCGTGCCGCTCTTCTTTGGATCTTCTCTATCAACCCGACCTGGTACGGATCCCACACTGATGAGCAATACTCAAGTATAGGTCGAACGAGTGTCTTGTAAGCCATCTCCTTTGTTAATGGACTACATTTTCTAAGGACTCTCCCAATGAATCTCAACCTGGTACCTGCCTTACCGACAATTAATTTTATATGATCATTCCACTTCAAATCGTTCCGCACGCATACTCCCAGATATTTTACAGAAGTAATTGCTACCAGTGTTTGTTCCGCTATCATATAATCATACAATACAGGATCCTTCTCTCTACGTATTCGCAATACATTACTTTTGTCTATGTTAAGGGTCAGTTGCCACTCCCTGCACCAAGTGCCTATCCACTGCAGATCTTCCTGCATTTCGCTGCAATTTTCTAATGCTTCAACTTCTCTGTATACTGCAGCATCATCCGCGAAAAGCCGCATGGAACTTCCGACACTATCTTCTTGGTCCTGAGTTTGTCCCTCTTTTTTGTTAAACTGCAAATTAATAGCAGTTGGTAGAGTTTGGTCTTCACCATTACATATGCACAACACTTCTTAAGTTATTTTAAAATGTATATAATAAGTCTGAAATATGTATAACAGACCAGTAAAAATAGCGGTAAAGTTTGGTCATAGTGGTAACTTAATTGTTAATTATTGATGGATTGTAGGAAAATACAGTTTTGTATTTCTCCTATATTTTAGTTCATTGCTCACTCAATTTCCCATTTTTTTCTAAATTTTAATTTTAATTTTATTGAGTGGGTAGATATTTTGCAGTAGCTTATTGATTTTTCTGTGGTCAGGATCCTTTCTTAGCTAGATTATCAGCTAGTGCATTGGTCCTCACCCCTGTGTGAGCTTTAAATAGATTCAAAGTCTATGTGCCAACTGTACATTTGGAATCTTCTGATTTTGCATTATATTTCTTCTTTGAATTTCTTAATGAATCCAGCACTATCTTGCTGTCAGTGTGTGTTACAGCAATTTCCTATGCTTTCCCGTTCCAGTTGTGAGAAGAAGGTTTGCTGGCAAGCCTCCCTATGAGCTCAGATCTCTCCAGTGTTACCCTCATAGTATTTTTGTGAGATACACATAGGAGGTGGCAATATATAGGTTGACTCTCCTATGAATGTATGCCCTTGCAAATTAAACAGTAAAGGACAATAAGTTGCCCAAAACCTCTCTTTTTGTGTCTGCCATTAACGATGGATGAGCATCTCTGTGATGGTTTCACATTTACTAAGTGTATCTGCGACAGAATGTACTACTCTTCTTTGGATCTCCTCTATTTCGTATGTCAATCCTGTGTGGTGCAGGTCCCAAACTGACAATCAATAAACAGTTATTGGTCAGACACAGGTTTTGTGAGCTATCTCCTGTGTGAGTGGACTAAATTTCCTGAGGAGTCTTCTAATGAATCTGTCTGACATCTGCCTCTGTGTGATTAGTTTTATGCAGTCATTCCACTTTAAAATCACTCTATATGTGTACTCTCAGATATTTACTGGATATGGTTCCTTCCAGTGGTTGTTCTGCTATTGTGTAATCATTCAATATTGGATATTTCTGCCCATTTATGTGCAATACATTATGTTTGTTTATATTGAGAGTCGACTGCATTCCAGCACCATGTTTTGATCCTCTGTGGCTCTCCTGCATATAGTTACAGTTTTATAGCATTACGACTTCTCTGTATATGAAAGTATCACCCGCAAAATGCATTATGGGGCTTATGGAATTTTCCACTAATCGTTCATATATTGTGCAAAATGGAATGATCCTTTAATGCCCCCTTGGGGTACACCCAAAGTTACTTGTGTGTACAAAGATTTCTCTCCAGTAAGAATGATGTGCTGTTTTGTGTTTTCTAGGAGCGCTTTAGTCCAACCATGAAGCTTGTCTGATATTCCATTCACTCATATGTCTTCATTTGGCAGTTGTGTAGAATTGTGTCATATGCTTTGTCAGTCGAGGAATATGGCATCAACCTGGAATGTTGGTGTCTACTGCCTTCTGAGCCTCATGTACAAACAGAGTGAGCTGGGTTTTACACACTTGTTGTTTGTGGATCCCATGTTAGTTCCTGAAGAAGAGTGTTTCTTTCTCCAGAAATTCCATAACGTGCGAGCTAGAACTTGTTCTAAAATATTGCAACATACTGATGTCACTGATATGGGCTTATAATTTTATGCGTGTGTTTGACAGTGCTTCTTGAAAATGGAATGACCTGCACATTTTTCCAATCACTGGGAACCATTTACTCCTACTGCTAGATGAGGTGCAAGTTTTATCTAATATCTGCGTAGAATCATACACCATCATACCCTGCTAGCTCCATTCGTTGTCCTCTGTTGATTTCTGTCTCTCTCTCTCTCTCTCTCTCTCTCTCTCTCTCTCTCTCTCTCTCACACACACACACACACACACACACACACACACACACACACACACACACACTTATATGAATACATCATTTTCACATTTGTACAACAATTTAGAGGGGATTCAGCAATATGACCTTCCTCAATGAAAAAAAAAATAGGAAAAAAGAATTTAGTATTTCAGGATTGTTTCTGTAATATTGTATTTCACTGCCATTATCATCCCAAAGTGACTCTGATCCGTTTATTGATTTAACATAAGACCAAAATTTCTTAGGCTTTTTTGTCAGAGTGGTAGACAGAATTTCATTTGAAATCACTGAACACTTCACTCGGAGCTCACCTTATACATATTTTAGATTTCTTCAGTTTTTGTTTGTCTTTGAGGCTTTGGCAATGTTTGAATCTGCAGTGAAGCTCTCTCTGCTTTCAGAGTAGCTTTCTAACATAACTGTCAAACCATGGCACATTTATATCTACATACTTACAGACATACATACATACATGTATACATACATACATACATACATACATACATACATACTTACTGCTCAAGCCAACATATGGTCAACAGTGCAAGTTACCTTGTACCACTAATAGTCATTTCCTTTCCATACCTCCTTGCAAGCCTCAGTTTCTCCTATCGTGACTTAACAGGTCTTATGCAAAGTGTGTGTTGGCAAAGTAGTGCAATTCTGAAGTCAACAACAAATGAAAGTTCTCTAAATGTTCTCAATAGTGTTTCATGAAACGAACATTTTATTCCCTCCAGAAATTTCCATTCGAGTTAATGAAGCATTTTATTAATACTCGTGAGTATTGGTAAGAAACCTAACTGCACACCTCTAATTTGCTTCAGTGTCTTACTTTAATCTTACATGGTGGGGATCCCAAACACTTGGATCAGTGCTCAAGAATGGGTCGCATTAGTGTTCTACATGCACTCTCATGAACTACACTTGCCCAGAATACTCGCAGTAAATCAAAGTCTCCATTTGACTTCCCTGCTACCAATCTTAAGTGCTCATTCTATTTCATATCACTTTGCAACATTATGCCTAAAAACTTAATCAACATGTCATCACACCAAATAGAAATTCTGTCTAATTCATTTTGTATCCTCCTACAGTCATGCGGCAATGACACTTTCCTGGACACGAAATTGTCACCTGTAAACGATCACAGATTGCTCCTCACCATATTCTTCTGACTGATTATGTATGTAGAGAATAAGAACAGCCCTTCTATACTTTCCAGGGGCACTCCTGACAAGATTGTCTGTGATGAACACTCACTATCCAGGGCAATGTACTAGGTTCTGTTACTTAAGAAGTCTTCAAGCCAGTCACAGTCTGAGAATTTATGCTGTATGCTTGGATTTTTGTTAATGATCTGCAGTATGGCACTGTGTTATGTTTTCCAGAAATCTAAAAATATGAAATCTACTGTTGCTCTTCATCCATGTTTCACAGGATATTGTGCAAGAAAATGGCAAATTGAGTTTCGCACAAACAATGCTTTCTAAATCCATACTGATTTGTGGGCAAGAGCTTTTCTGTCTCTAGGAGATTTATTGTGTTTGAATTTAGAATATGCTCAAGAGTTGCTGACATATGTTATCTACACTTTTTTCCGGTTGCTTGGTACTTTCTGCTGGGCGAGAGATTCGTGATCAAGACAGGCTAAGGAAGGGGCTAATGTTGAAGAGTACTCTCTGTTAAACTGAATTGGGGTTTGATCCAGACGTAGTGACTTATTTTTGTTTTACTCTTTCAGTTACTTCTTAATATCAGGACGACTATTTTTATGTCCTCTATAAGGAAATCTGTGTGACAATTACAAAGTGTTATGTCTATATGATCCTCCTACACGAATTATTTTTTAAATATGAAATTTGAAACTTAAAATTTTATCACCCCAGACTGGTATGTGAATGGCTAAATAGAGTTCTTCAACCCACTTAGTGAATTTCCATAGGACCAGAATTTTCTTGGGTTCTCAGCAAGCTCTATTACCAAGGTACGATGGTGAAAACTGTTGTATAGTGTATGCATTGATCTTTTTATAGAAAAATGAATTTCTGCTAACTTTTACCTGTTGATATTTTTGTATTCTTTTTTGAACTGAGAGCATTTTCTGAATTTTGTTACTAAACCACGGTGGGTCTGTCTTGTCCTTGATCCACTTTCTCAGTACAGCCTTTTTCACAGTGCGATTTACAATCAGTTTAAGCTTTGAAACTTCCTGGCAGATTAAAACTGTGTGCCCGACTGAGACTCGAACTCAGGACCTTTGCCTTTCGCGGGCAAGTGCTCTACCATCTGAGCTACCGAAGCACGACTCACGCCCGGTGCTCACAGCTTTACTTCTGCCAGTATCTCGTCTCCTACCTTCCAAACTTTACAGAAGCTCTCGAGCTCAGATGGTAGAGCACTTGCCTGCGAAAGGCAAAGGTCCCGAGTTCGATTCTCGGTCGGGCACACAGTTTTAATCTGCCAGGAAATTTCATATCAGCGCACACTCCGCTGCAGCGTGAAAATCTCATTCCAGTTTATGCTTTGCTCATAACTCCTCTACATCCATCATATTGGAACAAAATGATGTCCATTCATTGTGTAAGTAGGATGCTAACTACTACATGTCTTCTTGATGGGTTTATTAATTTCAGTAACCACTGTCGCTGTGATGTCATGGTAACCATTCTCAGCCCCTATACTGACTCTGTTAATAAGATCAGGCCTGTTTGTAGCTGCAAGGTCTAAAATATTTCCATTGTGTAAGGTTTGTTGAACTAGCTGCTCAAGACAGTTTTTGAATAATGTGCTCAGAACTGCTTCACAAGTCTGTACACTGGCTTTGAATCAATAGACATCCCATTCTATGCTTGGTAGGTTAACGTCACCTCCAAGTAATAATGGATGATCGGGGTACTTCCGTGCTAATGAGCATAGGCATTCTTTGAATGATTCTAGAAGTGTTATGGCAAAATCAGGTGCCAGTAGAAACAACCAGTGATTAACTTGAGTTCATCTAGTCCGGTTACTTGTGTCCAGATAATTTTGCAATCAGACTCAGTTTTGATTTTGATACACAAAATATTTTTGATGATTGCATATTCCTTTGGTGGCAAACCTGTCTTTTTGATATGTGTTCCATGTCCCATTAAATATTTTAGATCTTTCTACTTCAGTCATCTCTTGGTTCTGAGTATAATTTGAGCATGGTTGCTTTGCTGGAGGGCAGTAAATTCAGGGACTTTATTAAAAATGCTGCTGCAATTTGCTGTTAAAATCTTGACACTTGAAGTGTTTTTAGTTAATATTTGATATGATTTAATTTTCTGTGTATTGACATGTGAGCATCGATCAGAGGACCTCAGAACTGCCCCTTCCCCCAAATAATAAAAAAAGTAATAATAAAATTATGTGCACTCCACAAATACCCTGATATATGACTAATTGCTTCCTCTGCATAGTGTACCCTGGACCTATCAAGAGGAATCCTACAGTTGTGTTGTACACTACTGACCGATCAAGGGGAATCCTACAATTCTTCATTGCAACTCTGCAGCCAAGATCGTCGCAGAATTGCCAGAGCCTCTGGTTGAGACCCCATGCTTGGCTTCAAATCAAAGGACCCCAATCAATTTTGTGTACGATAGTGCATATTGTAAGCTCTACATGCATCCTGCGAGCGAGACCAGCAGGCTTCACTATTTCTACCAGCTGCCCATAAAAACCGAAGATGGCCTCAGAATCCAGATGACAGGCATCATTCATGCTGACATGAACCATAACTTGAAGATGACTGCATCCTGCATCCTTAATAGACACATTCTGGACTTACTCTACATCTTGCATGAGGTCCCTAGCGCACACACACACACACACAGAATACAAAATGGACTTCTTTCCAGTTATGGAAAGTTATGCTCCATAGTGCTCCTAACATTACAGCTCCCAGTAATTAACGAACCCTTTCACCCATGTGTCTTCCAGTACCTTGGTGAAGGAGTGGCTGCTTGTCCACTTGTGAGGCAAATGGTCAAGTTCAGATGGCCAGTCCCCACACTTACCCTCCTTCAAGCGATGTTTGTGTGTTACAATGTGCCACTCACTCTGCAGTGAGTGTGATTGCCCCCTCTCTGTGGCTCACTTGGAGGCGCCTTAGCGGCAGAACTCATAGGTGAAACAAGCGACACCTGAGGTGTCACATGCAATGCGCCTATTTGTCTGCTGCTGCTACACCCTGAGGGAGCAGCCTCTAGGCAGCTGCCTGTGGCTAAAAGTATCTTCAGTTATTTGTGAACTGCAACCAGCTCCTCTTTAATCCACACACACAGCATGCACACTCCCTATCCATCATACTACTAAAATTAAAATGGAAACAATAGCTAAAAACAAGCCATGTTGTTTTCTTAGAAAAGGGTTTACTGTACCGAACTTGTTGAAAACACAATTACCTCCTAGTAGAAAACATTGAGTGTGTCACTAACACTAGCTCACTGTTCACTGGCAGAGAGGCAAATGCAAGTATGGGTACTTACATTATTATATTCAAAACTAGGTGACTGTGGCACTGCAGGTGGTGTTAAGCTACATTTCAAAAATTACAAGCTACAAAGAATGAAAATAATAATTAAAAAGATCCCTGTCATCTTTTAGACAAGGATTCCACTATGAAACTTGTTACAAGCACAAATGCAAGTTATTAGAAAACACTGAGCCTGTGATTGATGATAGTTCCTTGTACGCTGGCAGACAAGGTCTTTCCTGTCACTCACAACTTGCTCGGCACTTAATTGTCTTAAGGTGCATCCTACAATACTCTTGAATTTGGTCCAATTCCTATTTACTGCCTCATTCAGTGATACTATAACAACCTTTTGATCTCTTATTCCTTGTTCTGCATTAACTGTATCAAAAGGTTCTGGCCTGCTTGTAACCAGGAGGTTTAAGATGTTACCTTCATGAGTCAGTTATCTGATTAACTGCTTAGGGTATTTTTCAGATATGGTATTTAGAACAATTTCACACAACATCCTGTTCCTGTTACCCAACATAAACTCATTCTGGCATATATTAGGACAAATGCAGAAAATATAGGTTACATTAAATCCTAAGGGGAGTTGTAACTGAAATATCCTACTTCACAGCTCAAAGAGAAGTGTGAGAGACAAAAGGAAGTGACAACAAAAAAGACATGTCCTGAAGAATAGAGATCAATTTAATCCTGCAGCCATTGTGAATCAAGACACAAAGGAATTAATAACATGTAGCTGCTATTGGGCATTGATTTACAGCAATGGGGAAAGCTGAAAATTTGTGCTGGACTGGGATTCGAACTTGGTCCTCTTGCTCACTTGGCAGGTGCTCTGACCACTAAGCTATCCAGACACAGTGGTCATCGCAACTACATGGACTATCCTAGTACACCTCCTGTCAGACCCAGATTCTCTACCTACCCACACCTTATTTAAATAGTGCCCCTGCCCATTATCTACATTTAAATCAACATCCACACTCTGCAGGAGCAGATCGCGCTGTCCTACTGCGCTTATATCGGTCCATAGTCCGATGAAAGCTGGATTATGGGAGCCTCGTCTGCTCGGCCATCCCTCTTATGCCATCTCAACTCCATCCATCATCGGGGGTTACGTCTTGCGACCGGAGCATTCTATACTAGTCCCGTTGAGAGTCTTTATGCTGAAGCTGCCGAATTACCATTGACCTACCGGCGCGACATACTGCTTTGTTGGTATGCCTGCCGGCTGTTGTCAATGACCGACCACCCCTCTTATCAGTCCTTCTTCGCTGATTCTCTCGACCGTCAGTATGGGTTGTATGTGTCTGCCCTGCTGCCCCCTGGGGTCCGCTTTCGTCGCCTGCTTCGACAATTGGATTTTGCCCTCCCTACCACCTTCAGAGAGGGTGAGAGCCTGACACCACTTTGGCTCCAGGCTCCGGTTCACATTCATCTTGACCTCAGCTCGCTCCTGAAGGAGGGTACTCCGGATGCAGTGTATTGCTCACGGTTTGTCGAACTTCGTGCGCGACTAGCCAGTAACACATTTATTTACACTGATGGCTCCAAAACTGACGATGGTGTCGGCTTTGCCTTTGTCGTCGGGGATGTCACCTTTAAATACCGGCTCCTCGACCAGTGTTCCAGCTTTACGGCCGAGCTTTTTGCTCTCAATCAGGCCGTTCAGTATGTCCGCCGCCACCGCCATTCTCCGTATGTACTCTTCTCTGATTCACTCAGTGCTCTTCAGAGCGATGGAGCTCCATATCTGGTCCATCCCTTGGTGCAACGGATCCGACAATCCCTCCGTTCTTTTGCTGATGATGGCTCTCCTGTTAGCTTTATGTGGGTTCCAGGCCATGTAGGAGTGCCTGGGAATGAGGCTGCTGATGCTGCGGCCAAGGCTGCAGTCCTCCTGACTCGGCCAGCCTCCTTTTGTGTCCCATCGTCTGACATTAGTGGGGTTGTTTGTAAGAGGCTTGTGTCATTATGGTGGGATACTTGGTCGTCACTTCAAGAAAATAAGCTCCTGGCCATAAAACCATTCCCAACAGCTTGGAAAACCTCCTCTCAACCACCTCGGTGAGAGGAGGTCCTTTTGGCCAGGTTGCGGATTGGGCATTGCCTGTTTAGCCACTGCTACCTGCTATCTGGTGACCCTGCCCGCAGTGCCCTTGTGGTCATGCATTGACAGTGCGCCATGTTTTATTGCCGTGACCCCGTTTTAATCAGTCTCGTGTTGTCCTGTCTCTGCCATCTACTTTACAGGAAATTTTAGCTGCCGATGCTCGAGCAGCTGCTTGTCCAAAGACATCTAACACTTTTATTTTATCTGCGTCTTTGTAAGAACTTTCTGGTGTTCCTCCCCCTTGAGTTTTACCAGATTATATGTGCACTTACATTTGTGACTGGGCGCTAATGACCTCAGTAGTCGAGTGCCCTAAACCCCCCCACCCCAAAAAAAAACACACTCTGCAAACCACTGTGAAATATGTGGCAGAGGGTTTGTCCCATTGTACCCCGTTATTAGGGTTTCTTCCTGTTCCATTCACGTATGAAGCACAGGAAGAATGATTGTCTGAATGACTCTTTGTGTGCTGTAATTATTCTAATCTTGTCCTCATGATCCTGTGTGGCATTTCACCGATTCCTGTAAGAGTTTGAGCATGGTGTGCATCTACACAGAAGGGATCATCGACCAGCATCACCTTTATTATATATGTGGTGTCTTTCGTTCGTGAGTAATAAGGGGCACTATGTCAGTAGTGTCGTGGATAAGTTGAGACTCTGGGTCTGATGTGAGGCATGATAGGGTAGTCTGTACAGTTGTTATGTCCTCTGTGTCCAGATGGCTTAGTGGTCAGAGTGTCTGCCAAGTGAGCAGGAGATGTGGGTTCGAATCCAGGTCCAGCACAAATTATCATCATTCCCCATTGGTGCAAATCAATGTTCACTAGAAGTTACATGGCATTAATTCCTTTGTGTCTCGATATTTGTAAGAGTCAGATTATGTAAACTCCTTCCCCCCCCCCCTCCCCCTGACCACTCCCCTCCCCCTGACCACTCCCCTCCCCCTGACCACTCCCCTCCCCCTGACCACTCCCCTCCCCCTGACCACTCCCCTCCCCCTGACCACTCCCCTCCCCCTGACCACTCGCCTCCCCCTGACCACTCGCCTCCCCCTGACCACTCGCCTCCCCCTGACCTCTCCCATATACTTAAAAATTGGTATATTAAAACACGCACATATTCAAATGCAATGTTTTGTCTAACTGTCAGAAACAATTGATGAAGAACTTACGAGATTTAAGATTTTGAACAAACAATTACATCTATATAAACGAAAATTTTGTTGTTCATTTGCACAAAATAATAAATCTCCAGAAGCTCTGTTAGCAATGTGTGTGTAACTTACTAAAGCTTTTCAGCATAATGTTGCATGCCACAGTTTGTCATTTTTACGTTTGGTATATAAAAGTGTCTTCTGCGACAAATATGCATTTTTAAACCAACAGATGTTATAATTTTTCTTCCAGTTGATGATGGTCATCGCTGACACTTAGTTGAGGGATCATGAAAGATGGTTGTATGCATGGAAGAGACCTAGAGACGCTGGAAGGTTTCAGATTGATTATATAAAGATAAGACAGAGAATTCAGAACCAGATTTTAAAGTGTGAGACATTTCCAGGGGCAGATGTTTACACTGAGCATAATTTATTGGTTATGAACTGTAGATTAAAACTGTAAAAAAGATAGGAAATTAAGGAGATTGGACCTGGATAAGTTGAAAGAACCAAAGGTTTTTGAGAGTTTCAAAGGGAACATTAGGAAATGATTTCTTGAAACGGGGGAAACGTATATAGTAGAAGATGCATACGTAACTTTGAGAGATGAAATAGTGAAGGCTGCAGAGGATGACACAGATAAAAGACAAGACATATTAGAAATCCTTGGATGTCAAAAAAGGTACTGAATTTAATTGATGAAAGCAAAGGATATAAAAATGCAGCAAATTAAGCAGGCGAAAGGGAATATGAACATTTAAGAAACGAGATTGATAGGAAGTGCAAAATAGGTGAGTGAGAGTGACTAGATGACAAATGTAAGTGTATAGAAGTGTGCATAACAAGGGAAAGGTAGATACTGCCTACAGGAAAATTAAAGAGGGCTTTGGAGAAAAGAGGAGCAGTTGTATGAATAACAAGTGTTCAGATGAAAAACCAGTATTAAGCAACGATGGGAAAACTCGGAAATAGGACTGTGTATAGGGGTTGTACCAGGGAAATGAACTTGAAGTCAGTACAATAGACATGGAAGAGGAAACAGATGAAGACAAGATGGAAGATATGATACTCCAAGATGAGGTTTGCTGATGGCATTGTAATCCTTCAGAGACAGAAAAGGAATTGGTAGTGCAGTTGAATGGAATGGACAATGTCGTGAAAGGAGGACATAAGATGAAAGTTAACAAAAGCAAAGCGAATGTAATGGAAAGTAGTTGAATTCAGTCGGGTGATGCTGAGGGATTTAGATTAAGAAGTGAGACACTAAAATTGGTAGGTGAATTTTGCTGTTTAGGCAGTAAAATAACTTATGATGGCCAAAGTGGAGAGGATATAAACTGTGTACTTGTAATGTCAAGAAAAGTGTTTCAGAAGAAGAGTAATTTGTAAACATCAAATATAAATTTAAGTGACAAATTGCCTGTTGGCTTCTGTCTCAGGTTTGCGACTTTTGTTTGATGATTTATCTGACCTTTCACCAGTATGAGTGGCTGGCACTGTCAAAGCATCACACTCCATTGCTGGTATGGAGGTGAAGTTTTGACAGTGCCAGCCCCTCATTGTGGAAAAACATTAGGTAAATTGAAAGGGTAGGAGAGCTTAAGTAAAGTTTGGAAGGTAGGAGATGAGATACTGGCAGAAGTAAAGCTGTGAGGATGAGGCGTGAGTTGTGCTTGGGTAGCTCAGATGGTAGAGCACTTACCCGCGAAAGGCAAAGGTCCCCATTTCGAGTCTCGGTCTGGCACACTGTTTTAATATGTCAGGAAGTTTCATATCAGCGCACACTCCGCTGCAGAGTGAAAATCTCATTCTGAATAGGTAAATCGTTAATCAAACGTTGGGTGAAGGAACCGAGACAGAAGCCAACAGACAATTTGTAAACAAGTGGCCACAAAAGCCTTAACAATACATTTCACTCTTTAGAAATCTCTTCTGAAGCTATTTGTCTATAGTGTAGCCTTGCACAGAAGTGAAATGTAGGTGATAAGCAGTTCAGAAGAATGCTTAAGGTTACATGGGTGTATTGATCAGTTGATAGGACACATTCTGAGATATCAAGCAATCATCACTTTAGTACTGGAGGGAAGTGTTGGGATAAAAACTGTGTAGAGGGAGACCAAGAGATGAATATAGTAAGCAGATTCAGGAGGATGTTAGTTGCAGCTGTTTGAATATGAAGAGTCTTGCATGGGATAGAGTAGCATGGAGTGTTGCATCAAATCAGTCTTTGGATGAAGATCACAATAACAAGAGACTTGTTCAGAAATATGCCTTCAAGTAATAACTACCACGAGTGGTAGTGCATGCAGTGTAGCATAGGGGTTGGCATTGGTGGTTGACCTGCTGAGGTCGCCACTTCAAACTCGACCACCAGCAGCTATCTGTTATTTAGCATTTCCCATTTCTGGAAGGTTCTTGAAACATCTTGTGTTCATAACAGTTGTGTATTCTGGAATATGTGAAGTGTATAAATACCTGAATTCTGGAAAAATATTTGATAGTTGACGAAGTCTTAACATTAAATTTCTTGCCTGACAGTAATCTGGATCATGCATCAGGCTCTGTATTGAGTGAACCTTAATATAATTGATTACCAGTTTAAATTCTTGGATAAACAGAACCCAACTCATGAATCAGCTGTGTAGCAATGTATTTACATTAAAAATGCCAAAATATTATGGTCAGTATATATTACTATCCTTGAACTCCACACTAATGTTTGAAACTTCTGTAAACTCCAGACAGTAGATAGTAGTACTTTATCAGTAGCTGAATGGATTTAACTCATGTTTGCTTAGACTTCCCACTACTGAAGGCTATATAACTTGGTGCTGTCAGTTCTGTAGAACCCATTCTCCTTGGAACAATTTACAGCCAAACCATATTCCAATGCATCTGTGGTTAACTTAAAATCCTGATTCATTCTTGGATGACTTAAAATTTTAACCTCTTCTAGTGATCCCAAATCGACTTGGATTTTTGCTTCAATAAATTTAATAATTGGTGATTGTTCATAGCCTGTAATTTTGTAAATTACATTAGTGCAGCATCTGTATTTGCCAGTGTCCGTAATGCATCTCCAAAGGACCATTGCATCGAATTTTACAGACACTGTCAAATGCAGACACTGTACTGATGTATTTCATGCCAAAGCCAAGGAAGTCTGAAAGAAAAGTAAACAAGTCTCTCCCTGTGCCTGAATCACATAATTATGTGACCACTATGGGAAGCAGAAGTTTGGATCTGTCTGTGAGACATGCTCGGATAGCCGAAGTGGATAAGGCAACTACTCATGTAAAAAGTGGGAATCCTGGGATTGAGTACCAACATGGCACAAATTTCCAGTAAACGGTATAGCTGTGGTCTTCACAACTTGTATAAATTTTCTGTAAAATCCAAGTACCGTAAAAATTACTATGTTTATTTTACATTCTTTGGTCCAGGACATACCTTTAAAGTTTGTATTCTTTCAGGAACTCAATCATAGAAATTTTTGGCAAAGTTAAATACCCAACAGTCTATTTCTACACACACTACTCTCATCATTAGAATTAAAGATTTTATTTCTGTTTCTCATTTAATTACTGGTGCTAATAATAATAATTATTATTATAATTATTATTACTCTGTTTTCTAACTTTGCAATATTTCATTTTGTTTTTTGGTTGGAAGCAAGATTTGTAACAGTTTCTGTTGCCATTATCAGATGATGAGTTGTCATCATGGTTATAATCCCCTTGTTCTTTATTTAACTTGTCCAGCGCCTCTATAAATGTCAATAATTTAGTTTCATTTGGCCCTCCAAGGTACCATATTTCGTTTCTTACATGGTAAGGTAATTTATGAACCAATAATTTTATTTACTCTTGAGCGGTTGCTTTAATTGTTAGATGTGAGATTATTATGCGAGTTAGAAATTTCTTGATAAATAAAAGAGTAAGATACTTTTATTGTATTTTCTAACTATCAAACAAAAAAAATTCAAACATTAAAATACATGAAAATATATCTTTATATATGTAAAAATCAAAACAAAGATAATTTTTTTTTCAGTGTCAAGCTTGTTAAGGCGATGTTTTTTGTTCTTCTAAAGAATGTGATAAATGGTTAACAGAAGCAACCACATGACCACAGGTGCTACAGAAACTGAGGCGTTAGCTTGACGATTAAATGATTCATCTCAATAGGATCACCTAAGTACTTGGCCTTTGTTATATCCAATTTGTATACTTTTTATAACCACCCCAACTATTGTTGTAGTATCTAGGAACTAATAACTTGAGTGCTAACTCTTCAGGAGCACTCGACACCTACAAAGCAATACCAAAAATGAAAGGAGTGATAATGAACAGAAAAAGTATGGGACTATTGCTAGTAACCACTGAGGTATTAAAGATAACCTTTGCATTGAGGACAACTTTGATTTAATGAGCTTTTAAACACTGACAAATAAATAAATGATGAAATTAGTTCTGTTAGTAAAATAGTTGGTTCATAGTAGTGCCAGTTGCATTATCTACCAGTATGTTTCTGATTTCATTAATGTTTTGGTAAGATTTATGTTGTGTTCTCCAGCCAGTTTCCTGTCCTAAGTATAAGATATTTTTGCCACTACCTGATTCTCTTCTGTCCCCCCACAACCACCCTCCCCCTTTTCTTTTTTCATCTCCATGACCACCTCAGTCCTTTTCTTAAGACAATGTTTCCCTCCGTGTAACAGTTCTAGTTTCTTTCTTTCTGTCATTATCATTCATTATTCATCATGCATGCACTGATTTGTCTCCTCCAAACCCCAGCTGACTGTGAACCACTATCTTGTAATGTATAATTCAGAGAGCACAACATACTATTTTAGTTTGCCCTGCTACCCTGCCAGTTCCTTACCTTTTGAGAAATAGTTGATTTGTTCAGAACTTGTAGGAAAATCATATACTCTATTCCACTAGTTATTTTTTTGCCACTTATGTCCAACCCGTCCTCCCCCCTCCTCCTCCTCATCCTCATCCTCCTCCTCCTCCTCCTCCTCCTCCTCCTCCTAGAAATGGCAATTGCACACTCAGAGGTGGTTTTTATTTATATGAACCTGTTTTCAATTTTCCAGTGTTTGTTTCATTTAACCATCAGTTTTTCATTGTTGGTACTGAATCATATTTTGTCCACTGATTTTCAGGGGCAGTCATGGTCTGTTGGCATATGGCTCAAACTACACTGTTGTTATTATTGACACAAAAAATGTCCAGCCAATACAGTGTCTCGATAAACATAAAGCAATGGTGAATAAGGTAAAAATTTAATTTAAAATGAAACTTATATTTAGTGTGTAATAAAGTTTAGACCTTTTTTTGTTTTGCAATAGAAAATGCTATTTAAACTTCTTTTTCATTCTTCCCTTATACAGGTCTTGTGGGAGAATGTGTCTCACAATAGACATCTTACCGAGCAAGTGACTCTTAATTTGATTTCTTCAGATACAACAGGGCATATTATTGTGTGGGATGTTGCTGCTGGAATTCCATCTGCTATATTACAGGATGGCAGCAAACCAATCCTAGGTTAGTATGTAAAGTACTGTTGTCGGCCGGTTGGCTGTACCTGGTTGTTTGTTTCTACATTTACACCCTCCAAGCCACCTTACACAGCACAGTGGGCTGTACATTGCATATCGCTGTCATTTTCAAACTTGTGAGAGATATTGGACCATAGATGCATCACGGTTTTGGTTTTGGGAGGAGAATTCTAGGAGAGCTGTAAGGTTCAGTTGTTCAATAAGCAATGTGTATTCTGTATTGCTTATTATTAGTCCCACATATGAATAGAATTTTTGTGACATGTTCTGCCAACAGAACTTAAAATTGATATGAGTATTTCTGTTCTGACTATTCATGATGGAGTCTGGTGGTAGTGTTCGGAAATCGTAGGTGGAATCATCAGTGAGAATGAATGTTTGAGTCAGGCCTGGAGACATGCTCAGATAAACTGATTCTTATGGCATCTGCTCACAGTAAGTAGGAAACCCAGGTGTGAGCATTGGTCTGGCACAAATTTTCAGTT
Organism: Schistocerca americana; assembly: GCF_021461395.2. Taxonomy (NCBI): domain Eukaryota; kingdom Metazoa; phylum Arthropoda; class Insecta; order Orthoptera; family Acrididae; genus Schistocerca; species Schistocerca americana. The sequence goes on from NC_060119.1 coordinate 812,593,633, forward strand.
GTCATTGGTATATTCATTACATTACAGGTTCAGCGTGTAAACAGTTTGCACCACTATCATTTTGTGTCACTGTATCTTCTTTGATTTCTTCCCCATCAATCCATTCTTTTAATTTCAGTGCATTTAATTCATTTAATGATTATTGCTAGTACACTGTTCTACACATTATCTGTGCTTGAATTAATTTGGTGAATTATTGATGTGTTTTGCAGTTTTCAAAAACATAATTGCAAACATTATCTCAGTAGACCTATTGCATCTCTCCTTTGATTATAAATCCAATTCTTAGTGTAGCATTCTACATAGAGGAAGGATTTGCTAACTTTGACTAAGGATATCAAGTTGATTCCCAATGCCTGCTCCATTCTGTAATAAAACATGGCCTAATTGAACTTTTTTCCCCAACTAGTGAAGTATGTGATACCACTTAAATTCTGGTAAGATTTGGGCTTGAAACATTGGTTTACAAAAATTCAACAGCATATCCTGTTTAAAGAAAATGAAATTATTTGTTAATAATTTTAAAAGACTGTTTCAACTCAGATAAAACATATGTCACCATTTATATTTTTATATAATGGAAGGAAACATTCCACGTGGGAAAAATTATATATAAAAACAAAGATGAGGTGACTTACCGAACAAAAGCGCTGGCAGGTCGATAGACACACAAACAAACACAAACATACACACAAAATTCAAGCTTTCGCAACAAACTGTTGCCTCATCAGGAAAGAGGGAAGGAGAGGGGGAGACGAAAGGAAGTGGGTTTTAAGGGAGAGGGTAAGGAGTCATTCCAATCCCGGGAGCGGAAAGACTTACCTTAGGGGGAAAAAAGGACAGGTATACACTCGCACACACGCACATATCCATCCACACATACAGACACAAGCAGACATATTTAAAGACAAAGAGTTTGGACAGAGATGTCAGTCGAGGCAGAAGTGTAGAGGCAAAGAAGTTGAGGTATGAGTGGCGGCAACTTGAAATTAGCGGAGATTGAGGCCTGGCGGATGACGAGAAGAGAGGATATACTGAAGGGCAAGTTCCCATCTCCGGAGTTCGGATAGGTTGGTGTTGGTGGGAAGTATCCAGATAACCCGGACGGTGTAACACTGTGCCAAGATGTGCTGGCTGTGCACCAAGGCATGTTTAGCCACAGGGTGATCCTCATTACCAACAAACACTGTCTGCCTGTGTCCATTCATGCGAATGGACAGTTTGTTGCTGGTCATTCCCACATAGAATGCATCACAGTGTAGGCAGGTCAGTTGGTAAATCACGTGGGTGCTTTCACACGTGGCTCTGCCTCTGATCGTGTACACCTTCCGGGTTACAGGACTGGAGTAGGTGGTGGTGGGAGGGTGCATGGGACAGGTTTTGCATCGGGGGCGGTTACAAGGATAGGAGCCAGAGGGTAGGGAAGGTGGTTTGGGGATTTCATAGGGATGAACTAACAGGTTACGAAGGTTAGGTGGACGGCGGAAAGACACTCTTGGCGGAGTGGGGAGGATTTCATGAAGGATGGATCTCATTTCAGGGCAGGATTTGAGGAAATCGTATCCCTGCTGGAGAGCCACATTCAGAGTCTGGTCCAGTCCCGGAAAGTATCCTGTCACAAGTGGGGCACTTTTGTGGTTTTTCTGTGGGGGATTCTGGGTTTGAGGGGACGAGGAAGTGGCTCTGGTTATTTGCTTCTGTACCAGGTCGGGAGGGTAGTTGCGGGATGCGAAAGCTGTTTTCAGGTTGTTGGTGTAATGATTCAGGGATTCCGGACTGGAGCAGATTCGTTTGCCACGAAGACCTAGGCTGTAGGGAAGGGACCGTTTGATGTGGAATGGGTGGCAGCTGTCATAATGGAGGTACTGTTGCTTGTTGGTGGGTTTGATGTGGACGGACATGTGAAGTTGGCCATTGGACAGGTGGAGGTCAACGTCAAGGAAAGTGGCATGGGATTTGGAGTAGGACCAGGTGAAACTGATGGAACCAAAGGAGTTGAGGTTGGAGAGGAAATTCTGGAGTTCTTCTTCACTGTGAGTCCAGATCATGAAGATGTCATCAATAAATCTGTACCAAACTTTGGGTTGGCAGACTTGGGTAACCAAGAAGGCTTCCTCTAAGCGACCCATGAATAGGTTGGCGTACGAGGGGGCCATCCTGGTGCCCATGGCTGTTCCCTTTAATTGTTGGTATGTCTGGCCCTCAAAAGTGAAGAAGTTGTGGGTCAGGATGAAGCTGGCTAAGGTGATGAGGAAAGAGGTTTTAGGTAGGGTGGCAGGTGATTGGCGTGAAAGGAAATGCTCCATCGCAGCGAGGCCCTGGACGTGCGGAATATTTGTGTATAAGGACGCGGCATCAATGGTTACAAGGATGGTTTCCGGGGGTAACAGATTGGGTAAGGATTCCAGGCGTTCGAGAAAGTGGTTGGTGTCTTTGATGAAGGATGGGAGACTGCATGTAATGGGTTGAAGGTGTTGATCTACGTAGGCAGAGATACGTTCTGTGGGGGCTTGGTAACCAGCTACAATGGGGCGGCCGGGATGATTGGGTTTGTGGATTTTAGGAAGAAGGTAGAAGGTAGGTGTGCGGGGTGTCGGTGGGGTCAGGAGGTTGATGGAGTCAGGTGAAAGGTTTTACAGGGGGCCTAAGGTTCTGAGGATTCCTTGTAGCTCCGCCTGGACATCAGGAATGGGGTTACCTTGGCAAACTTTATATGTGGTGTTGTCTGAAAGCTGACGCAGTCCCTCAGCCACATACTCCCGACGATCAAGTACCACGGTCGTGGAACCCTTGTCCGCCGGAAGAATGACGATGGATCGGTCAGCCTTCAGATCACGGATAGCCTGGGCTTCAGCAGTGGTGATGTTGGGTGTAGGATTAAGGTTTTTAAGAAGGATTGAGATGCCAGGCTGGAAGTCAGAAATTCCTGGAAGGTTTGGAGAGGGTGATTTTGAGGAAGAGGAGGTGGGTCCCGCTGTGACGGAGGACGGAACTGTTCCAGGCAGGGTTCAATTTGGATGGTGTCTTGAGGAGTCGGATCATTAGGAGTAGGATTAGGATCATTTTTCTTCGCGGCAAAGTGATACTTCCAGCAGAGAGTACGAGTGTAGGACAGTAAATCTTTGACGAGGGCTGTTTGGTTGAATCTGGGAGTGGGGCTGAAGGTGAGGCCTTTGGATAGGACAGAGGTTTCGGATTGGGAGAGAGGTTTGGAGGAAAGGTTAACTACTGAATTAGGGTGTTGTGGTTCCAGATTGTGTTGATCGGAATTTTGAGGTAACCATCCTTGTAACCATTGATGCCACGTCCTTATACACAAATATTCCGCACGTCCAGGGCCTCGCTGCGATGGAGCATTTCCTTTCACGCCAATCACCTGCCACCCTACCTAAAACCTCTTTCCTCATCACCTTAGCCAGCTTCATCCTGACCCACAACTTCTTCACTTTTGAGGGCCAGACATACCAACAATTAAAGGGAACAGCCATGGGCACCAGGATGGCCCCCTCGTACGCCAACCTATTCATGGGTCGCTTAGAGGAAGCCTTCTTGGTTACCCAAGTCTGCCAACCCAAAGTTTGGTACAGATTTATTGATGACATCTTCATGATCTGGACTCACAGTGAAGAAGAACTCCAGAATTTCCTCTCCAACCTCAACTCCTTTGGTTCCATCAGTTTCACCTGGTCCTACTCCAAATCCCATGCCACTTTCCTTGACGTTGACCTCCACCTGTCCAATGGCCAACTTCACACGTCCGTCCACATCAAACCCACCAACAAGCAACAGTACCTCCATTATGACAGCTGCCACCCATTCCACATCAAACGGTCCCTTCCCTACAGCCTAGGTCTTCGTGGCAAACGAATCTGCTCCAGTCCGGAATCCCTGAATCATTACACCAACAACCTGAAAACAGCTTTCGCATCCCGCAACTACCCTCCCGACCTGGTACAGAAGCAAATAACCAGAGCCACTTCCTCGTCCCCTCAAACCCAGAATCCCCCACAGAAAAACCACAAAAGTGCCCCACTTGTGACAGGATACTTTCCGGGACTGGACCAGACTCTGAATGTGGCTCTCCAGCAGGGATACGATTTCCTCAAATCCTGCCCTGAAATGAGATCCATCCTTCATGAAATCCTCCCCACTCCGCCAAGAGTGTCTTTCCGCCGTCCACCTAACCTTCGTAACCTGTTAGTTCATCCCTATGAAATCCCCAAACCACCTTCCCTACCCTCTGGCTCCTATCCTTGTAACCGCCCCCGATGCAAAACCTGTCCCATGCACCCTCCCACCACCACCTACTCCAGTCCTGTAACCCGGAAGGTGTACACGATCAGAGGCAGAGCCACGTGTGAAAGCACCCACGTGATTTACCAACTGACCTGCCTACACTGTGATGCATTCTATGTGGGAATGACCAGCAACAAACTGTCCATTCGCATGAATGGACACAGGCAGACAGTGTTTGTTGGTAATGAGGATCACCCTGTGGCTAAACATGCCTTGGTGCACAGCCAGCACATCTTGGCACAGTGTTACACCGTCCGGGTTATCTGGATACTTCCCACCAACACCAACCTATCCGAACTCCGGAGATGGGAACTTGCCCTTCAGTATATCCTCTCTTCTCGTCATCCGCCAGGCCTCAATCTCCGCTAATTTCAAGTTGCCGCCACTCATACCTCAACTTCTTTGCCTCTACACTTCTGCCTCGACTGACATCTCTGTCCAAACTCTTTGTCTTTAAATATGTCTGCTTGTGTCTGTATGTGTGGATGGATATGTGCGTGTGTGCGAGTGTATACCTGTCCTTTTTTCCCCCTAAGGTAAGTCTTTCCGCTCCCGGGATTGGAATGACTCCTTACCCTCTCCCTTAAAACCCACTTCCTTTCGTCTCCCCCTCTCCTTCCCTCTTTCCTGATGAGGCAACAGTTTGTTGCGAAAGCTTGAATTTTGTGTGTATGTTTGTGTTTGTTTGTGTGTCTATCGACCTGCCAGCGCTTTTGTTCGGTAAGTCACCTAATCTTTGCATTTATATTTTTAGGTTTTTTGTATCAGTATGCAGATGATGTTGTAACATTACAGGAAGTTTCCAGTTTTAATGGCTGCAAATGTTTTAACCTTTATCATCAGTTGTTATTACTAAAAATCTTCAAATCAATACATGTCCTGAGTAAACTAAATTTGATGAACTATCTAAAGACAAAAATCTCACTGCCATGGTGTTGACTTATTGAAAGTTCTAGAAGTTTTGAGGATAACAGCTTGTTATATAATATTGTGTGTAAGCACTAGCTGCATCAGACTGTGTTTGATGCACCTGTAAAGCTCGTTGCAATGTGTGTAGTTGCAGATAGACAGTGAAAAGAGTTATATGTTTAATGTGTTGAGATTTTCGTGTGGAAATGTGGAACTATGTGTGAAATTTTATGTGGAATGATAAATAAATCAAATTTTGTGAAAGAATAACTATTAGCTCCATGCCATATCCTTTAACATCCTGGATCTCAAATATGATATTACACATCATTTCAGTGCCTCTAGACGCTGACACCATCTTAAAAAGCTAACTGAACTTCTTACAGTTGTTTGATGTCATGCTTCTTGAACATGAATATACTGTTGTGTGCTAACACAGGATAGAGGGAAGACGGGGGTGCTTTAGGTCAGTCTACAATTTCCGAGCAGCAAGGAGCAGATGCAGAAAGACAAATTCCCAGTGAAGGCAGTGGTGACTTGGATCAGTGCCAAACACTCCCAGAGGGCACCTGCGAGAGATACAGATTTTGGGACTCCACAGGATTTTTGCAGCAGGAGACTCGAGGAATTCAGGGGTCTGATTAACATTAGTTATTAGTGATCAAACTATCTACTACACTGAAGGCTAATTCTAAACATTAGAAAAAGCAACTATCAAACTTGTTGCCTCTGGTAAGACATGCCTTTTCATGGTCATCTTCTACTATGATGCCTTACAACAGCATCTAGGTGGCAGATGGAGTTACCATTTAATTCTCTGAAGTGAAACTTCTCCACTGGGATAGCTGCCCAGAACATCTGCAATTTTCAGGGCTCTGGTATTAGTATTTAGCTCGGGTAACCTAAACACTACCGCTTTTGCCTGCTCTCTGCATTTTGTCTACAATTTCCTATCGTGGAGTGCGCATGATGGCTCCCAATGGCCTTAAGCATAGCAATGTACAAGTAATTTCGTCCTCAATGTATGACAATACATTGCTTGTTAGACATGTAATGTTTTTGTGCAATATCAGTTTGAACTATGAGCACAAATTTCTTTTTGTTAAAACAGGGGAAGGGTGTCATAATGTGCTACTGAAAGAAATTTGGGAGATCACAGTGTGGTTGGAGCATGACTTTTATTGTAGCTACTGCTATATATGTATATATTCTGCAAGCCACCTTATTGTATGTGGTGGAAGTTACTTGTGATACCACTATTTTTGCTCCTATTCGTGTTCCATTTCTCAAGAGCGATATATTGAGTTCAATGTGCAAGGTAATAAATCTGGTCCAATTTCAGTAAGCTTACATTTTGTTCACTAAATGACAGTGTGGAACTGTATTGAATGTCTTCCTGAAGTTGGGGAACATAGCATCAATTTGGGTACTGATGTCTTCAGTGCTCTGAATCACATGGATGAACAGAGCAAGCTGAGTTTTGCAAGAACTCTGCTTGTGGAATCCGTGTTGATCTTTATAGAGGGGACTAACAGATTATCCAAAGTAAGACTAGTCCTAGTATGTGAACTACACAAATATTTGGTGATCTCTTTCTTTTAGTTAGTGTTGTCTAACATGAAAGTCATGAGTTCTGTCCCAGACACTACTAAGAATGTGAATGAAAAAATTCATATACTATGGCAGCCAAAGACTATCATTCTGTTAGTAATATTGATCTGTGGTCGAGGTTACCATTTTTCCCCTTTGTGTGAGAAATTACCCACGTAACTTCATGAACCAGCAATTATCAAGAGTCTAAGGATAATGGAGGCAATGGAATCTGCTGCATTGAAGACACAAAGGTATATTTTTGGGGCATGCAGCCTTTTAAATAATCTCAGATCAATTACACCCATGTACACGCCACAAAACTTTTGCTGGTCTCGTATAATTCATCACCTTCACCTTGACAAGTCTCTACTAACAGTAATCCCAACCACAAAACCTAAACAACAGAGTAGATTACATCTGCTAACATCCATTATATATGCATCTACAACCTCTGATCCTCCCACGACCTCTAAGATGCAGCAACAAAGGAGTGCCCCCCCCCCCCCCCCCGCCCCCCCCCCCCCCCCAAAAAAATCATCATCATCCAGTATCAGCATGTACTGGACTAGCAGAACCGTATCCTTATCCAGGGCTTTGAATATAAATTGTTATGTTCGGAAATGAGGGGCATCCTGTTAAGTTGCTTCCTATGCCTTCCAAAGTAGTATTCTGTTATCCACTCAACCTACACATCATCCTTGTCCATCCCTATGCCACTCCCACTCCCAACCCCCTTGCCACGTGGGTCATATCCTTATTGAAGATCCAAATGCAAGACCTGCCCAATCCACCCAACCCTGCATTTCATACTCCAGTCCTGCCACAGGTTTATCCTCTCTTATCAGAGGCAGGGCCATCTGTGAAAGCAAATACCAGCTCTGCTTCAATCACTGCACAGTGTTTTATGTTCGCGTGATCACCAACCAGCTGTCCACCAGAATGATTGTCCACCATCAAACTGTGTCCAAGAACGAAGTTAACCACTCAGTGGCCCTCACTGGGCACAACATGCTAGAATTCAACACGTGATCTTGATCCTTTCCTCCAGCACCAGCTTTCTTATTCGTACAACACGTCTCTTGCTCTCGGAACCCTCTTGGCCTCAATCTCTGCTAACCTACTGTCCTCGTACCTTCTACCCAGCAGTTTCCCTTTCCTCTGTCCCGTCATCCCTTCTCATTCTTTGCCTCCACATCATCTTCATTGTTTGCCACACCTCACGTGCTCCGGTACACCTGTGTCAAATGCCTAGCCCATGCATGTGCCACAATTTCCTTCCGCATTCCTAGCTTACCCACCTACTGCCTACCTCTGAGCCACTGACAACCCATTCCCAGCCACTCATCCTGCTCACACCTCTCTCCTGCTCTACCCACTCCACCTGACACAAACCCTCAGTCCGATCCACCTGCCAAACTGCAATCCCGGCATTGTGAGCCAACCAGCACACTGTGTGTGTGTGTGTGTGTGTGTGTGTGTGTGTGTGTGTGTGTGGACTCTAGCTTTTCAAACGATTTTTTCCAGTACCAAACAAAGTTTTATTTTGTGTGTGCCTCTCGACAGCTCACTGCTTCTGCTATTTGGTGATTGGTCTCCTTTACTCCTAAATTAATAGGTGAAATTCTAAGAAATGGGAAGGTTTACGTGGCCGGCAGTTGAAGTTTTAATTGTTTGCTCTGCCCACTTCTATACCTTCTGGGGACACCAATTTTTGTTCATTTTATGCCGTTGGTCAGAACGCATATGTTGTTCTGCCTCGAAGGAAGCTCGTACTCACTGTTTAAGGTTCTTACTTCCTTCCAGTTTATCACCCTTTCTCCTCCACCTTCACAATTTATTAGATTTAACCTTGAATTTAAAAATAGAAGATTCCATAGGCAGCTTCCATTGGTTCACCGACACTGTAATAATTCTTGAATGGGAGACATACCTTGTGTCCAGTATTGTTCCAGTTACGCAACACCACTGAGAGATTATAGCAGGTGGAATAGTGGAGCTGGCTGGGCTTGTGTGGCAGCCAACAGTGTCTGGTATCCTGATGTCTGCTCGTACTAAAGACAGTTGTAAATGGACTGGAAATGCAGCAGACCGTGGGATGAGACCGTATCGATCCTACTAATAAACAACAATTTTAGAGGCTACCTTCTCAAATCGTTTATTAGAAAGAATTTGTGGCTGACATGCTGACAGCAGGCATCCCTCAGAGTTCGGATATTACAGGAGAAAGTTAAAAGTTTGAATGACGAGAGCATCTTGTGAAAGTAAAGCGATTGCTATACTCATAGCTACTCCACTTGTATGAAACTCTTATTAGGAAGCCATCACATGTTGCTTTCCCCATACTAATGGAGGCATTTAAGTTTTTTCCATGTATTTTTTATTTTTATTTCTAGTTTCCTCTTGAAGCTGGTATAATTTTTATATTGTTTTTACCATCAGTTAGCTTGATAATACTGAAGGGGATGAAATTAGCTAATTACTAATTATGAAATAAAGTGTTTTTTTAAAAACAAAACTAGAGCCTACACAGGAAAACAATATCCTCTGAGTCCTTATAGATATTAAGAGCAACATCAGTGAATGGCCTGTGTGGTGTTGGCACCTCTGTGAATAGAATACACTGAGGTGACAAAAGTTATGGGATACCTCCTAATATCATGTCGGACCTCCTTTTGCCTGGTGCAGTGCAGCAACTCAATGTGCATGGAAGACTCCTGCACAAATATTGAGCTATGCTGCCTCTATAGCCATCTGTAATTGCGAAAGTGTTACCGATGCAGCGTTTTGTGTGTAAATTGACCTCACAATTATTTCATAAATTTCAATGGGATCCATGTCGTATGATCTGGGAGGCCAAACCATTCGCTTGAACTGTCCAGGATGTTCTTCAATTCTTCAAACCTGCAGTGAACAATTGTGGCTCATCTTTAAAAATTTGATTGTTGTTTGGGAACATGAAGTCTGTGAATGGCTTCAGATTGGCTCCATCTAGCCAAACATAACCATTTACAATCTATGATTGGTTCAGTTGGACCAGAGGACCCAGTCCATTCCATGTAAACACAGCCCAAACCATTATGGAGCCACCACCAGCTTGCACAGTGACTTGTTGACAACTGAGTCCATGGCTTCCTGGGGCCTGCAGCACACCCAAACCTAGTGTTAGCCCTTACTAACTGAAATCAGTTCTCATCTGACCAGATCATGGTTTTCCAGTCATCCAGAGTCCAGCCAATAAGGTAATGAGCCCAGGGGGAGCACTGCAGGCATTGTTGTGCTGTTAGTGAAGGCACGTCAGTCATCTGCTGCCATAGTCTATTAACACCAAATTTCACCACACCATCCTAATGAATATGTTCATTATATATTCCACATTGATTTCTGCAATTATTTGATGCAGTGTTGCTTGTCTCTTAACACTGACAATTCTATATAAACACCGCTGCTCTTGGTCGTTACGTGAAGGCCATCGACCACTGTCTTGTTTGTGGTGAGAAGTAATGACTGAATTTTGCAATTCTCGGCATGCACTTGACATTGTGGATCTCAGAATATTGAATTTCCTAATGATTTCTGAAATGGAATGTCCCATGCATCAAGCTCCAACTGCCATTCCACGTTCAGAGTTTGTTGATTCCCATCTTGGGGCCGTAAGCATGTTGGAAACCTTTTCACATGAATCACTTGAGGAAAAAATGGCAGCACTTCCAATGTACTGCCTTTTTATAACTAGAGTGTGTGATACTACTGCCATCTGCATACATGCATATTGCTATCCCATGACTTTCGTCACTTCATTGTATGTGCAACATAGTGAGTTACTATAAGTAATACTCTGAGTTAGTCTTTCCAAGACTGAAATGAAGCCAATACCAATTACCAACTGCCAGAAGGGAGAAAGGCTGGTCAGTACAGAGCAGATGATGCAACTTCCAATATGCTGGCAGCCACAATAGGAAACAATAGTTCTAGCTTTCAGTAAAGCATGTTCCTTCTTCATATAAGAAAGAGAATTAGTGGGGAAGCTTTAAATTTGGTGAGAAGGGGTAATTTATTCATACTGTAGGTTGAGATTGAGCCACCTGTTGCAAGAAGAAATGGAAGATAACATTTGAAGCTTAATCTTTGCATACATTCTTTCCCATAAACGTAGGGTCCCTACTCCCTCATCCCGTCTCCGGCCATCCTGATTTAGGTTTTCCGTGATTTCCCTAAATCGCTTCAGGCAAATGCCGGGATGGTTCCCTTGAAAGGGCACGGCCGATTTCCTTCCCCATCCTTCCCTCACCCGAGCTTGCGCTCCGTCTCTAATGACCTCGTTGTCGACGGGACGTTAAACACTAATCTCCTCCTCCTCCTCCTACTCCCTCCTCCCCGTCTTTGCTAACCTCCAAAATAAACCATTCCCACTCTCCCTACAATTCCTCCCTGAAGAATATACAATGTGATGACCAGTACTAACCTTTAGGTGATGCAGCTTCTGGTACTACCAATAGCAACACTTACAGTAGGAAATAAAACTTGCAGCTTTCAGTGTAATATGTTCCTTCTTCAGAGGAAGTAAAAGGGGATTGGTAGAAGTTGGAAAATGGTGATGGTGATGGGGTGGGGCAGTGGCAGAGGGGGGGCGGGGAGGAGGGGGGGGGGGGGGGGCGGGCAGGTCATTACGTCTCTACAATGAAAGGGCCCACCACTTTTGAGGTAATATAGCCCCAAAAATTACAACATCTTCAAACCATACAAAGTAAGACTTGTTTTCAACAGAAGCGTAGAATTGTGTTACAGATTTTGACACAAAGAAATAAAGGCAATTTCTCAGAATCCTGCGTATGTGAAATTACGTTCAGTGACTGTCCCAGTCACTATTTAAAGGTCAAACCAGCCATAACTTCTACACTAGATACAAAGAACTTAAGAGTGTTTTCTAATATGAGGAGGAGGCAAGCCCACAGTTCCTTGAGGTACGTCTTATCTAACTGAAGTCATTCATTCATGAATACTGTGTAACACTAACTTCAGTCTTGATAATGGCCTCAGTTAGGTGAAGAAGTGTCCACAGTTTGTTCAGATATGCTATATCCAACTGAGACCACTCCTCCACTCATTCATGATTAGATCCCATAGCTCTATAAAATTGTGGGGCTGTCTGCTGCGTTTCACTCATTGTTCCGAACAGTCACAGAAATTTTCTATGAGATTAAGATTAGGCAGTTTGCAGTTTGGCAGACCACACTATTTTTATACTGTTAGCCACTGACCAATTGCCTTGTTGGTTGATACCCTGAACACATGCAACTTTGTGTGCTGCTGTGAAGAATGGTTATTTTTGAGATATTCACTCTCCATGTCCATTGCATACAGTCCCTTCACAATGTTCACTTGGAAACCGACTGAACTCGATCTACATTCACAGACAGTAGCACTCCATGTTTGGTTTTGACTTCATTTGTCACTGACAAGGTGGTCAACTTCACTCACAGTGTAGTCATAGGCACATCTGACCATGACAGCTCCTTCTTGACACACTCTGATCCTTCCTTCCTGCCCAGTGTCCTGTACCCATCCAATATCAAGTCAGCACTGGGATGCTGCTTCTCTTGTGGTATTGAGAAACAACCATACCTAGAGATAGGCTAATATTATGACCAGGTCACCACTCCCAAAGGCATTTAAAGGCTACTGGCAGCTCCTCTCTCCCCCTGGCCCCCTCCATAAGGAGGAATCCATGCACCCATTCAATCTGCATCTAGTATACTTTCTCTGTCAAATGTGACATCATTTTACAAAGTGTTGTGCATCGTATATCTTATACAAGACACAGCAACCAGCATGGTATTTACGTAGGTGGACATGGAAAACCACCTAAAAACCACATCCAGGCTGGCCAGTACACCAAATCTTGTCATTAAATTCAAGTGGCAGAGAGCCGATGTGATTCCCCAGGTCGTTTGGGTGATTTAATGCATTTTGCTAATTCAGGTAGTGTGACATTGTCATGTCTCCACATTAAGGCATCTTACTACACCGATTCTATACAACTGACGAATATACTAAACATTTCACTGCCATGACATACATCATACATCATGGCCAACAGTTACCAGTTCCAAAACAACCAGTGTGCACTTCTAAATGGGTGACTAATATTTTGTGCTGTGAGCTTGTTAAATGTATTGTATTTCAGAAAATTTGAATACCTTTCTAGGCATCTGCTTTTTATGGTTGTTCAATTATTAAATTTTTCTTTTCTAATCAAGTGCTAATTTGTGTATTAAACAATGATACAATTTGTCTAGTAGCTTTAAAAATAATTACCAACAGTGAACTAATGTTTTCCAGTGTCATGAGCATCAGCTTTCATTAAGTCAGTTTTACTCTTAAATAATTTTATTGCACATGTTTTCAGATATGTCATGGGTATCAGCTTATGACCATGGGAACACCATGTTAGCTGCTCTTCATCCCCCTTATTCTCTTATTATATGGGACATAAGAAACAAGACAAAGCTGTGGAAGAAGACATATACAGAAAATCTCGTGAGCTTCTCATTTGATCCATTTAATGCAATGAAGGTGGCATGTGAGTTTGCTGTTAAAAACTAAACATCTGCTTTTGCTTAAAGTGTTGCATTTTAAATTACAATTTATTTCTACAATATTCAGTTACGTAATATGTGGATAAAATACAGTATTTGAAGTGTATTGAGAGCATGAAATACTAGACTATACTAACCAAGTATGAAATTGTCCTTCCTTAATTTGTGTTATGCTGTTATATGAATGTTGTGTTGTCTTATTCATAGTTGACAGTGTACAGGCACATGAAGGTTAGATAGGCATAAATTAGAAATAACCTTTTCAAAATACTTTGTACATTTCTACCTATACTATGTACATTATACAAGAACCAAGAGGGAATAAGAGGAAGATAAAAGAGCGAGATAAAAGACTTTCAGTTCGAAAGGGCAAGACAGGGATGAAGTTTCTCTCTTCCTCTGTTCCATCTGTATGTTGAAGCAATGAAAGAAATAAAAGAAAGCTTTAGAAGAAAGTTCAAAATTTAGGAGGAAATGATATCAGTGATGAGATTTGCTAAATACATTGCAGTACCTGATGAATGGGATGAACAGTGTACCGTCCACAGAATGTGTATGGAGAATAAATCAAAGAAAAATGGAAGTATTGAGGAGCAGCAGATATGAGATTAGCAACAAGTAAAAGAAGTGATGGAATTATGTCAGCTGGGAAGTAAAACAAGGAGAACACAAGAGACAGACTAACATGGACAGAGAGATCATTCCTTGTAAAAAGAAGTCTAATGGTACTATACACAATCATTAGTAGGGGAAAGAAATTGAGAGTACGAATTGGAGCCTAAATTGTATGAAAGTGAATAATCAACTGCTGCAAAAGTGGAAAAGAACAAAATATTTGAAATGTGATATTACAGAAGAATGCTGGAAATTTAGTGAACTTGATAGGAGGTTCTTCTAGAACCGGTGAGGAAAGGAATGTATGTAAAACTATAAAGAAAGAGGAGGAGTGGGAGGAAGAGGAGGAGGACGGTGTAATGGGATACGTATTAATGCACCAGGAAATAACTTGAATAGTACTAGAGGAAGCAGCAAAGGGCAGATTTGATGTGGAACTAACTGCCAGTTGATGTATATATGCAGGCTTTCATCTTGGTATCTTCAGCTGACGTTTCCATATGAATATCCTGATATTTCACCTGCATGAGTAGCTTTGATTGTCAAAGATTCTGAATTATTATTACTTTCAGATAGCATTTTTGGACAATACTCTCAGAAAATATGTTATTTTTATGTAACTGAAGCTTAAAAATCCTTAAATATCATGATTTGGTTACGTGATGGAACATGATCTGTTATTGGCTGAAGCTATAGTGACGTCACAGGCTAGGAGTAAGATTAAGCTGTATATCTCTCACAGGAGTGTTAGCCAAAGTTACTAGTGTTTTCCACACTTTTTATGCAAACAGTTTAGTTATTTAGGATAGAAAATGCATTTACAGCTTTTATGTAACAACGGGAAGGAATTTTGTGAAGACTTTTAGTGGTAAACTTCCTGAAGTTGATTCATTTATGGTCTCTTTGTTCTTCAAAAACAACCCATATTTTTACGTTCCAGAAATAGGAAACATGAAAACTGCATTGCATGGTGACTGGGCAGAAATGGTGTGACACAGCAGTAAGTTGCAGAATTGTCTTATAACTGAGGGAATCTGCAATGATTATTTGCTTGGACCATGCTGCGAAAATTTTTGAGGACATCTTGTGAAAGCATGCACAATAAAACACAGTGGAAACTTTATCATTCAGAAGATAATTATGACTGTTAATTGCTATTGTTATTGCCAAAACTACTCATGTTTTCAAATTTTCATCCCATGTAATGGCACTCATAGGAAGTTGCAGAGTATCGTTGTTTTCCCTCAACAGCTTTACACATTATAGTTTTTCTGTTCCTCCAGGTCATTAATTTAAACCACCTGAAAATTATGTATGAATGCATGGTTTCGCGGCAATATGAATTAATAAAATTTTCTTGGGCTTCCAGCCGCATCAGGTGGTTAAAATCCCATGAGCTTTCGACCGAGCTCTCCTCAGTCATTGTCAAGTGGTAAGAATGACTGCTGTGTCGCTGTGGCTGCTTTGTTATATAGCCACACTACTGGCTGTGATGTCACTGGTGCTCTCTTTCTCGCCATATATGGTAATGTTTTCATTCCGCGTCCGTCGCGCCTGTTTTAACCTTGCTATGGCCGGGTCCCAGGCTGCGCTGAGCTGCAAACCGCTGTCCTTGTTGGTGTTTTCAGAGGTTTTTATTTCAATAGCTTCTTTTATGACACTATCCCAAAATCCCTTCATCCTCATAACGGCAGATGTTTCGTCGAGTAGAATTTGGTGCCCACTTTCTAAGTGTGTTCTGCCACGGTTGATTTTTCTGGATAGCGTAGGTGTAAGCACCTTTCGTGTTCTGTCCGGCGTTGCTCCACAGTGTGTGCTGTTTGGCTGACATAGTAACAACCACACTGGCATGGTATCTTGTACACTCCAGGCATTCTAAGCCCTAGATCGTCCATCATAGGCCTCGTGAACTGTCGAATTTTTGCTGCGGCCTGAACACCGATGAAATGTTACATCTCTATAAAATATGCAGTAGAGCTTTAAAACATCTGTTGTTCTAATGAATACTTAACTGCTGCTGAAAAACAATGATTTAAGAGTGTTTAAGAAGGATCACCTTTCATTGCATTGTAATGTGCTAGTCTTATTACATTTCCTCGTAACTTCCATGCAATGCTCAATTTTTCTCTTTGTCAGAATCATATAGTTTTATAACAGGTTCAGTTGAAACAGTTGGAAGGGCCAAATTATTGTATTCAATAGCTTATTTGGGAAGAATAATGTGGTCAGAAATCGTTAAACGATTTCTTCAGAATAAGAGGTATTTTGTGTTTGAAATACAGTTTCTTAACACCATCATTGTCATTCATCTCAAATGTATCAGATGTAAAATGAAGCTAATAAATGGAAATAGATATTAAAAAGTGTAATATGATATAGAATTTAAAGCTCTTACATAACTATATTACTGAAAAAAATTTGATCCAAATTGCGGATCTATCTTGTAAACATTGTGTTACAAATCCAGCATGTGACAACATGCACATATGGTGTGTTTCCTTACATCAAAATAATACAGAAAAAAACACAAGTAATGACCACTATCTCATTTGGATGTGTACAAGTGAGTTGCAACCACATTTTAATCATCTTCTCATTCTTTGGAACATTCAAAAACAATTTTTCAGGAGTTTTTATAAATGTATTTGTACAATGCGGTATTACATACCATTTGTAACCTGTTTTCTGAAACATAAATTCCAAAACAAGAAATCATTTTGAATGGACTTCACAACAGTAGGAGTAGCTTGCTAGCTCAGGCATCACATGACTCAAATGGATTGTTTTAATGGGCTTTCAAATTATTTTAATTTCATTTTCAAATTTTTTTTAAACACTGAAATTCATGAGGAAAAAAACTTGTTATGAGCATAAAATGCCATGATTAACACTTTAAGATGATTCCCAGAAATCACTCAAATATCCTGTTATTGTTAAAGTCCTGAACATACCAACTGCTTTGAAATTAGATTCTGTGATTGCTATATCTAAATACTTATTCCTTTGTACTTGCCAAAATATTAGGATTTCCTCTGTTGTCGTGTTTGTGTTTTTATACATTTTTTTAACAAAAGGTAGGCAAAAAAAAAAAAACAAAAAGAACTGACACAGCTGGCAGCAACAATGCATTTCTCATTGGGGGGGGATTATTAATAACAGGCTGAAGGCCATAAAGTTGTTGTTATGAGTGTAATGTTCCTGATTAAACTGCCTATTTAGGTTAGTGTATATAACGTATGTCAGTTTTTTTCATGTGACATAGCTACTTAATTATCATAGTTCAAATTGTTTCATTTATTTCGTATACTCAGAAGTACTGATTAATACAGATGGTTTGAGATATGAAGGCAATATGATTAATCTATTTGTGTCACTTTACAAAAATTTCAGTTGCCTGCTCTGATTGTATATTATTTGTTGATGACTTCACACTTGACAAAATTCCATCGTCAAATGGCCGAAAGTTCTACATTTCAAGTCCTCGATCAGCACAGTCCACAAATACAAGCAAGAGTAGCTCATCAAATGTATCATCATCTGGGGTTGAAGAGAAACAACGTACCCGAGACAGACTGAGGAAACTTATGAAGGAGCTTGTTGTTGGTGAAAACAAGCCACGGTTAGTCAGTATCCATTTTTAAAAATACTTCCTTTGTAACTAATTTTTCCTTTTGTAATTTTTCATCACTGTTGTGTTCCTCTAATAATTTAAATTAGTTATTTTTTCCCTCGTAAGCACTGCGCAGTCTGAGGTGCCTTGTCATGGTCTGCATGATTACTCCCCCATTGGAAGAACAAGTCCTTAGTATAAGTTAGTTTAAGTTAGATTCATTAGTGCGTAAGCTTAGGAACCGATGACCTCAGCAGTTTGGTCCCATAAGACCTTACCACTAATTTCCAATTTTTTCCCTCTTAAGTTCAGATAAGTAAAAGTTACTTTCCATAAACCAAAAAGGTTGGGTTGGGCTGGTAGTGGGAGGAGGCAGTATGTAATATTGAACTAAAAGAGAGACTCAACTTTATATAAGGGAGGCATATGAAGTATCCAGAAATGTCAGCCTATTAGAATCTCATCTTTGGAGAAAATTAAACATAGAATAGTTCCACAATTTTATTTATTGTAGATTGTGCCTCAGTCATGAAATTGGTGTTGTATAAGTTCAATCTCTGCATCTAAATAAAAGGCTAATAGTTAATGATGTGTATGTAACAGATTAGAGTTTAATAATTAAGAATAAAACCAGATAGTAGAAAACAAAGCACACCATGTTGTAGGTATACTACAGTGAAAGTTAATTCTATAATGAACTATAGTGTTAAACAAGAAATAAGTAATTTGAAGCAAAATGTGATTAAACAGGTAGGGGAAAGAACATTTCATTCAGAGAGTGTGAAGAGAATGTATGCAATTTGTGGCAGTGTAGAGTAGTCATAAATTCCAGTGAGTCTTTGTAGAAAATGATCAAAGTAAAGATAGGTGGGAAGGATAGTTGGGGAGGCCACTGAAGAGGCTTACATTTTAGCAAATGTTTGACATACAAGTTTCCTGTTGGAGAGATATTTTACATATGTTTATTTCTCAAATGCTGACATGGAGAGATACTGGAAAGTGATGGAATGACCTCCCCATCATTAGTTTAAAGAAAGTTTATGACATTTCAAATTTCTTACTAAGCTGGGGCTTTAACTTGGATTTAAGGGAAGTTATCTACCAGTTGGACTGAACTAAGGGAAATTCTTGGATGGCTCGAAGCTTTATTTCATTAAAACCTGTGCTGTGAAAATGAGACAGTGGGAAACATCTACAAGAGGTTGAAAAAGGTGTATGGAGCTGCTGCTGTCGATCACAGTACAGTTAGTCGGTGGGCAATCAGGTTACGTGATGAAAGCGGGCACGACGATATTGAGGATTGTCCTCACAGCGGCAGGCCTCGTACTGCACACGCTCCGGACAATGTGCAGAGAGTTCATGAATTGGTGACTGCTGACAGACACATCATAATGAACGAATTTTCACGCTATGTTGGGATAGGGGAAGGAAGTGTTTGCAGAATTCTGAAAGTGTTGGTGTTAAAAAAGGGTTGTGCCAGGTGGGTTCCCAGGATGTTGACAGTGGCTCACAAAGAAAGAAGAAAAACGGTATGCAGCAAACTTTTGGAACCGTACGAGAATTGTGGAGATGAATTTCGTGGAAGAATTGTGACAGGGGATGAAACATGGCTCCATAATTTTTCACCAGAGACGAAGAGGCAATCAATGGAGCGGCATCATGTAAATTCACCCTAGAAAAAAAATTTAAAACCACACCTTCTGCTGGAAAAGTTATGGCTACAGTGTTTTTTGATTCCAAAGGACTCTTGCTTGTGGACATCACGCCAAGTGGAACCACCATAAATTCTGATGCGTATGTGACGACACTGAAGAAACTTCAAGCTTGACTGAGTTGTGTTCAACCACATCGGCAAAAGCATGATGTTTTGCTGTTGCACGACAATGTATGGCCACATGTCACTCAATAAACCATGGAAGCGATCAGAAAACTCGGATGGACAATACTGAAACACCCGCCTTACAGTCCTGACCTGGCTCCATGTGACTATCATCTCTTTGGCAAACTGAAAGACTCTCTTCGTGAAACTGTGCACGCTGCCAAACAGTGGCTCCAACAGGTTGGTCCAGAATTTTACCATGCGGGTATACAGGCGCTGGTTCCAAGTGGCATAAGGCAGTTGAGAGGGACGAAAATTATGTGGAGAAATGAAAATATTGTTCCTAAAGGATGTATCTACACACTGTAAAACTGTAAAATATATGGAATAAAAGATGGATTAAAAAAAAAATAATGTGCATTTCTTTGGAGTGACCCTCGTAGATAGTCTGTTGCTGACTGTTGAGACTCTTATATTAGTTAAACAAGTGTATAAGACTGGTCATTACTTGTGGAGGCACTTGAATATAAATCACCCAGGCTCATGATCACTGTTTCTGTACTTGTTTTTGCTATGATTTTTTTGAGAGCTGAAATGGATGGTAATGCATTTTGTGGGAACAAATTTTGCTATGAGGCTGTGGAGCAGCAGAAATGGTTTAGGTTATTTTAGAGCTGTGTGAAAGACTATGATGGTAAGACACTCCAAAATAAATGCACCTGTGAAGTACAATCCATTTAATTCAGGGATGTATATTTTCTGTAAATAGCTGTGGGACACTGTAAGATAATTCCTCTTGCAAAGTGGTATCAGATTTGTTCTAGTGTACCAGCAGTGATAACTTGGATATTCTTCACAGAATAAAATAATGGGCTGCTTATTGAGAAAGTGATTGTTATTGTTAGAGAAATTATGTATGTGTAATTTTTTGTGTTTGTTACTGGATCATTTTGCATCATGATATTTGATATGTATCTCCTGTGCAATACAGAAATATTTATGTGCAAGAACACTTCAGCATTGATTTTACAAATACATTGAAACGAAAACTAATTTTAGAGCCCCATTGCATCGCTAAGTAGTGTATGTACCTGCAGTAGGCAAGATTTTGTTTCTGTGTAATTTAGTATGGTCACATCATAACCAAAATCAAATCCAAGCAGGCTCATCAGTGAAGTACAACACATAGCACTGAAAGCTCGTTTATTACAAACACCAATATACATCCAGAACAGAACAGAACTGAGCTCCTGGGTGTAGAGTGCTGAGAGTTATACAAACATAAGAAATTTCGAGAATTTTTCTGGAAAAGATAAATACTAAATTACAAATAATTACTAGTGGTCAGGATTGTATTTGCAAGCTGCAGCACGCCTGCCCTCAACACTATCTGCTACACAACACTGCATATTTCACAGCTTGTAGCATTATTGTTACTCTTTGAAAAGCAGTGACCTGCTGTTTCAGGAGTTCTCTTTAGAGCAGACTAGAGCACTCTGGATTTATTTCTTGTCAGTTGTCAATGGTCCTCTGTGTGGCAGCACAGGAAGATTCTTGTGTTCTGGTCATGTTGTCACATCATCTTCATTATGATGAGCATTGACAAGGCCCCTTCCCCGCTGGAGGTTCACAATCGTCAAGTGAGACTGCAGTTTCCTTGAAAGAGAAGCATCCATTGCTTATCTGCACCTCAGGAGTGTAGTTGGGTTTCATATAGAGGACATGGATGATGTCTCTGTGTTTTTGTCTTCTTGATGAAAAGTCCTAATTCTTGACTTTTTAGTTGACGTATGGCATGAGACAAAGGATACAGCGCAGCCCAAAGTAGCACTTTAGTAATTTTTCTTATAGTCTCACTTTCCACACAGACGTAAAAATCCAAACCAAGTCTCCCAAGCTGTATTCTACTCGCTGGTGCTCGGTTTTAGAGCCCTCTTGGTGAATCTCGTTGGTGTCCAGGGTCTGCATGTGAGCCAGTTGTCTTGCTTCTTTAGTCCTGGTGATGAGGTGTTTCATATAGTCACTCTGAGTATCGTCCAGTTGAAATGGGAGCAGTACATTCATTGTTGTTTTGTCCTCACGACTGTGGAGCAGAAAGAATGGGTTTGAAGCCTATAATGTCTTGTTCGCTTTGTTGTATGCTAATGTCATAATAGGCAGTATTGTATCCCAGTACCTGTCTGTTTGACCTCAACTTTCATTGATACCGTATCTACCAACATTTTATTGAAGTGTTTTGTGAGACCATTACGTGTGGGTCATAGGTTGTCATGAGATTATCTTTGATACTTGTTTGAGTGGAAAACTTTTGCACAATCAGAGATCATCACTCAGGGTGCTCAGTGCATCAAAATGGTGTCTTCTACAAGGAACCTTGCAATTTCAGGAGCTTCAGCAGTTGGTACAGCTTTGTTGACAGCGTAGCGGATCAAGTAGTCAGTGCAGATTGTTATACATTGATTCCCAATTGTTGACTTTAGGAAACTCCACAGATAGGCAATTCCAGTGTGGTGGAATTAGTACCAGATTCCCTAGATGTAAGTGTGACATGTCCTTCTGTCGCTGGCATTCCTTACAGTGGCTCACATAGTGTCCCATGGATCAGTAGAGATCACTTCAGCGATACCTGCATCTGATTCTGTCTGTAGTTCTCGTGAATCCCACGTGACAAGGTGTTGGACAGTTATGAGAAAACTTCAGGATAGCTTGGCTGTAGATGAACTGGGATT
This sequence comes from Schistocerca americana, assembly GCF_021461395.2. Taxonomy (NCBI): domain Eukaryota; kingdom Metazoa; phylum Arthropoda; class Insecta; order Orthoptera; family Acrididae; genus Schistocerca; species Schistocerca americana. Next base: position 812,615,800 of record NC_060119.1, read on the forward strand.
GCAAACCATCATGTTCTGTTTATTAATTGGAATTTTCCTGTGGCCAGTTCTTCATTCTTTGGTTTTCGGCAATGCTGGATTTTCTCTTTGCTCAGAATCAATATCATTTAATGTAGTGATGACTCAGTTTTTGTTCATGCTGCTGCATTCTGCCACAGTATTGCTTGAAAAGCAGTTGGCATCCTTTTGTGTATACGACACGGGACAACCGGGAGATCCGGGAAAAACCCGGGAATTTTTTCATCCGGGAGAAAACCGGGAAAAACCCGGGATTTTTTTTAGAATTCCGGGAATTTTTCAGTGTTTTAGTTTTCAGTTCAATTTTTGTAATTTTGAATGGTAAGAACCGATACTCTAACAAAGGATGTTACTGTATCCCGGTACTGCAGAATAATACTTCAACAATAAAACATAAAAGAGAGAAAAAAACGGAAATAACTTAAATTGCAAAGGAAATGCGCATATATAACGACACACACAGTGCTCATGCAAGCATCCACCAACAGCAAAATGTGTCAAAGGCTCTAGGAAGACTATGCAATGCTTCATAACAACGAATTGCCTCCAATGAGTGTGAAGTCACAACTGTTTACATTTAGATTCGTTTTAGCAGTTACAAGCGGGCTCGTGCGCATGCGCAGTTGAGTCGCGTTTGAGTAGTAGATTCTCCCGCTTCTGGCTACAGGAATGTGGCTGTTGGCTGTGCAATCAGTCACAGCAAGCTACCGGGAAAAGGGGGCACCAAATTCGTATTCTTGAGGAAAAAAAACCTTGTTTCACAAAGCGTCTCGCATCCAGCGCATGTTTGTTTATCGATTATTCATATGGTTTTGAAATGCTTCCCTCTTGGTTTTTGAACACGTTTGAAGTTGATTTCTGAATGAATCATTTTTGAATGTGTGCATAGTATACGTTATGTCTGTCAGGAGAATCGTCGTCGCATCTAGAAATAAACTTTCCGTAGACAAAGGGGAACGGGGCTATACGAGCTCAGCTCGAACGGATGAATGCCAATCGCTGTCTGATTATGTTCTTGATTGGGTTTGCGAATGATCAGCGTTGTTCTAGTTACTAGCGAAATCCATAGATTCAGACTACCAGAGTGGAAATAAATGACTAACAGGTGAGAAAGATAACGTATTATCTTCTCGGTGTATCCAAGAAAATGAAATTTTGACAGAAAATTTTTGGCCAGATCGCTGCACTAGTAAGGACCAGTTGTACAGTCCCCGGCTAGCAGCCGCTTCAGTTCTATTCTGGAAGTAACGCGGAAAACGTGTGACGAACACGTAATAATGCCTAACCAGAAAACAATCACGGGATAACTAAACCTGTGATTCTGGCAGGGTTAGTGAAGTTTATCAGCAAACAAATTTTGACAATGGCAGGAATAGCTACAGAATTGGTGATGACAAGATTGTTATAACGAGGAAGGGGAAGAACCGGGGACATCACACGAATTATGGAAGAATAAGACGATTCCAAATTTATATAAAAATTTCGTAATACTACTTTTCGATCTCATGCTTGAGAAACTGGTGCATATGAATGAAATGTGAAACTATTGCCTAACATAAAGCTTTTTGCTTGTAGTAGGCCTAACAGGCATTTGATATTGGTACTTCGTGAATTATGTTCTGTCGTGTTATAAAAATGGCCATTTGTGCCAAAAAAGTCTCGTTTATTTGGTGTGTGTTACAAAATTGCTGGAATATTAGAAAGGCCTATTTTGTTTTATCTAGCAGACAGTGACAAAATAGACATAATCAGATTGAGAAACCACACCAGTCTTGGGTATTATTTGTGTTAACAGCTTTTTCAGTATTAGATAATGACATTTCGATTTTTCATGTAGCAAAACGTTTGACGAACTTTGATGAGGTAATAGATTCTTTTGCAGAAAGGAAAGCTTGTCATGTAAAGCTGTAGCAAGATTAGAGAGGAAAAAAATGCTAGGAGCTAAGGGTTGAAGATATGTGTACTTTCTTTACAGTGACGTGCGGTAGAAGAATGCTTTATGAAGACGCGTGGCACTACACTTTGGCACAATTAAGACCAAATAATATGCCTTAAATTTCCTCTAACACACATGTTTTATGTTTCAGACTTTTCAGAAAGATGTGCGCTACAACATGAACGTACTGTTGAAAATTCGATTTTTTTTTAGTATTAATCCGGTTCGCAAATATCTTAGATCCGGGGCTGATGCGCAGAACAGTCTGAGTTATAGTGGGTAGTCTTCATGTGACCTGTGTTTACATTTAGTGATTTTGCTATTTCCCCTTCATTTACTCCCACGTCAAATGAAAACAAAACGGATATATGTGGCCGGGAGATATGAAGCGAATTAAATACATTCATATAATTACGGAAGGCTAAACTATGTAATTAGTTTCAGATTTTATTTTATTTCCACCTTTCTGCCAGCCAAGCATTAATCGCCTTGCAGAACAATGAAGTTATTTTTGTCTGTTTGCTAAAGAAATTTGACTTTTATTACCATTTTCCGCAGAGGCAGTTAATGTATTTGAAAGAAAATGTTTAACTCCACAGTACTGGGTAGTTTCAACTGTTCACTGCATTCCAAGTGTCCGTTTTCATCTCCTAGCATGTATGCCATTATGCCATAATAAAGAACCAAACATGATATAAAACAGTACTGGTGCTCCAAGAAAATTTACATCCCGAATCCACACTGAAAAGCTTAATATCAGGTCGAGGAATCTGGACATACGAATGTGCACTTTAAGTTTGCACTTTAAATGCTCACATTTTTGTATGGTTAACGAAATTCCGATGCTCTTGGAGTATTCTCTGATGTCTTATTTCTTTTAGGACATAACGTATGATCTTTCAATGTTTTACACGCACGTACATACGGGCTTCCTATGTCAGGATAGCTGCATAAGCGCGGTGTCGCCTGTTATCTGCGCTCTCTGGCAATTGCTGGAACGAACCTATTTCTAACAGGTCGCGGGAAAATATTGCGAATAGTGGTTTGAAAATATCCTTTTGCGTAAGTTGAACTATGTGCGAATATGTACCATGAATTTCTAAAATCACAGAGCGTTTGACTCTCATTTAAAAATCAACTCTTTGATGATGAGCCGTTGAGAAGAATTTCGAACCCTGAAGAACAGACATTTATGTCATTACTAAAAATTTTACTGGCACATTTGTGTGTTATGTCTTAGTGTAACACGGGCAAAAATGATCAACATTGTATGCGAAAGCTTAGCTTCAATTGCAGCTTATTAACCTCAGGGACCAATATTATATGTGAAAGCTTTTCTTTTCTTGTAGTAACACGTCTCCTATGCTGTCATCTGCTGGCGAGATCACGTAACGTGAGCTATGACTGGCTTACAAAAGCGCATCGCAGTCTCGATTTCAATGACTCTGAAAGTAACATGTGTTTGGTGGAATTCCAACGTATACTTTCATAATACAAAAATACACAACGTACATGTTGCTGCACATCAAAGACATTTTCAAAACGTGTCTTTTTCTCTGAGTTTCGTTTTCTAAAGTGCCGCGAAATTCTACGCCCGTGTGTGAAATCATAACCATTCGAAGGATTGATAAGGAAAAGTATACTGTCACTTAACACGGAAAAAGCGTGTTTTCACCTGGGAGAAAGTGTATTTTTAACCGGGAAATCCGGGAAAAATCCGGGATTTTTTTTTCCTTGTCCGCGTATACACCCTGGATAATATTCCTGAAGCCTGAGTGCACATCTCAACAGTTCACCTGATGGATCCTTCAGGTTAGTCAGCCATCATAGAGAATGGTGATTCATCACAATGTTGCCAAATAAATATGACCAGAGCTTGTTGATGGAACAAATGCTTGGCATTCTTTCTCAGCTGGTGAATAATACCTCTCAGACTTGGAAGTATAATCTGCAAGCATAACAATCAGCTTTTCAGCTGTATCCTGAATTTGTACCAGAAAACATGTATTTCATAACTGCTAGTGTTGGTGTGAAGTTCCATTGTGGTGTTCTCATCATACAGTGCTATACTCCGATAAAATTACTTTGTGATTGACATTTCAGCAAGTCGAATTGTAGGGGTCAGCTGCCATCCAGTAGTGGTTCCTTCTCAAGCACCACGTGCTTGCTGTGTTGCCTGTTATTTAGATATGTGCAGCACATTGTAAAGTGTGGCTGGCTGCACCCCGACAACACTGACCCCACCACAGAAATATGTCAGACACAGAGTATTTGTATTCAGAATATAGGACTGGATAATATTTTAGTGCCTCCTTAAGGACAAGAAAAGATCTTTTTTGCATTTTATTCGAGGAACATTTAGTGTCTCCCTTCAGTAGTTCTTGCAAGGGTTGTGCCTTGATACAGAACCTATTTATGAATCACGACTGTATGAACACATTTCCAAGAAAACTTTTCACACCATAAATGTGCCAGGGAGTCAGAAAATATGTGATTGTTTGTATTTTCTCTGGATTATGATGGACTCTTATCACTGTTTACTAAGTGCCCAAGATTTTATATTCTAGGTTGACGAAGAGGCATTTTTTCAGATATTGCTCGAGGCCTGCAGTCTGAACACACTTCAGCATAGTTGTTGCGTGGCTTAGATGTTCTTCAGAAGTCTTCAAAAAAACATCATTATTCAGATGACAAAGACATGTCATCCATTTAAGCGTGTTGTCTGTCATGTGTTTGAAGTTGGCTAGAGTGTTACACAGTCCAACTGTCACAACTTCGAGCTTATAGAGGCCACAAGGAGTTATGCAGGCAATCTTTTCTGAGTCAGCCTGGTTGACCTCAACTTGCCAGTGGCCTGTCTTCACACCAATTGTTGAGAAATACCTTACTCCTTTCAAGCAGTGTAGGGTGTCATGAGTGTGTAGGCCTTTTTGTGTTTTTTGTTCAGTCATCGGTAGTGAACAGGGAAACATCGTGTACCATCCTTCTTCACAAAACTGCAGGAGGGGAGCAAGGACTCTCTGAAGGTTCAGTGATATCATCTTGTAGCATGTTCTCCATTTCCTACTAGGTAATGTGTCATTCAACTGGTGACAACTTACACGAGTGCTTATGGATGATCCCCAATGTTGGTAGAGTGTTTTACCATGTGCCACTTGGTTTGTGTTGTCTCCATTCTGGATGCTACTGGCACTCTGATAGTAGCTTCCTCCTTTGCATTGTCATTGTGAGTAGTGGAGCACAATTCTTCATCAGTGACACTAAGTTACCTGTAGTGGACTGGTTCTGCTGTCCTAAGCACACATCTTTACATGTGAGTTGTGGGTGCTCTTGTCAGTTAGTGATCCAAAGTTCTCTTTAACCATCTACATTGCTTATGATCATCGCTGACATGTAAATTTTTTTTTGTGAGCATGAGTAGCTTTTTGCAGTCACAGTTCCACAGAGCGCCTTGCCTGATGACTGGAATTTGTCTTGTTGATAACAGTGGGATAACAATGTCTTCGATGACAGACAACTGTCCACAGCAATGTTTGTGTTGTGTGCTTGTTGAAATAGCTTCATTGATCTGGAGCGCTGATCTTCTGCAGTATCTTCTGCAGTCTATGCCTGTTTGGATGCTTGCAAGAAGTCCCATCTGAGAATAACATAATGACTATATTCTGGAAAATAAAATTGACAAATCTGAAGGGCTGTGAAACTTCCCGGCAGATTAAAACCGTGTGCCGGACCGAGACTCAAACTCGGGATCTTTGCCTTTCGCGGGCAAGTGCTCTACCAACTGAGCTACCCAAGCATGACTCACACCCCTGTAAAGTTTGGAAGGTAGGAGACGAGGCACTGGCAGAAGTAAAGCTGTGAGGACGGGGCGTGAGTTATGCTTGGGTAGCTCAGCTGCTAGAGCACTTGCCTGCGAAAGGCAAAGGTCCCGAGTTCAAGTCTCGGTCCGGCACACAGTTTTAATCTGCCAGGAAGTTTCATATCAGCGCACACTCCGCTGCAGAGTGAAAATCTCATTCTGGAAACAACCCCAAGGCTATGGCAAATCCATGTCTCCGCAATATCCTTTCTTTCAGGAGTGCTAGTTCTGCAAGGTTCGGAGGAGAGCTTCTGTGAAGTTTGGAAGGTAGGAGACCAGGTACTGGCAGAAGTAAAGCTGTGAGGACGGGGCGTGAGTCATTTGAAGTTTCATATCAGCGCACACTCCGTTGCAGAGTGAAAATCTCGTTCTGAAGGGCTGTGTTTTGTAATTGATACCATTCTTGTTGGCTGGACATATTTCCCATCTGCAACTCAGTGACAACCAAGTTTTGCAGTATGGTATTATGATACCTGTAAATTTCTCTCGCGAATGAAAGAAGTGAATCTGCAACAATTGTTAAAAGTTGTACAAGAGCCTAAAGACACTTTTATTGTTTTGAGTGAATATCATTCAGTGTAAAATTAATATAAGTGCAACAATGATTGTTATAACAAGAAATATTACTTGACAAGGTCAGAAAAATATGAGTTTCCAGACTACCACATTTCATAAGTCACATGTTAATAAACTACTTTAGTATGAATTTATTGTAGTAAGCATAGCTCAATCTTGTTCACGGTCCAATATGTCATGAACACCCCTTAAACACTCTTCATACTCTTCAACTGCTGCTTCAGCATTCTTCTCAGTAAGCTTTTTCACCAAAGATGATATGCTGTTCAACAGTTTGCAGTTTGCTTTATGGTAATTTGTATGGTGGCATGTCTCTCACACTGGTATATAGATGATATACATTTCCTCTTCTGCCTTGTTTCTGTGCTCTGTAAAATCCTGATACCCTTCTTGCTGGTACACCCTGCATGCTTCTGGTCTTAAAAGAATGACTGGTGTACAGGTAGCTTAAGGGTAGAATGAAATTTTCGGTCTACAGCGGAGTGTGTGCTGATATGAAACTTCCTGGCAGATTAAAACTGTGTGCCGGACCAAGACTCGAACTTGGGACCTTTGCCTTTCGTGGGCAAGTGCTCTACCGACTGAGCTACCCAAGCACGACTCATGCCCCGTCCTCACAGCTTTACTTCTGCCAGTACCTCGTCTCCTACCTTCCCGAGTTCGAGTCTCGGTCCGGCACACAGTTTTAATCTGCCAGGAAGTTTCAGTTTAAGGGTAGCTTAAATAATTTCAAATCGTATAACCCCCTTTAACATATGTGATCGGCATGTAACTGAAGCAGTGCACAAACTGCTGAAGAGTGAAAAATTCATTCTGGGAGCACTGCAACTGATAATTATACTTGTCACATTAGTCACAAGTGTCAGAACTAGGATGGTGAAAACTCAGATTAAATCATGTGTTGAAGGTTTATCAGTATGGTAATCCTTTCACAGATTCTTCATTTCTTTTTTGAGACAATTCTCTGTAAAGTTTGTAGATGATGGCAATGCTGAAGCTGCCTGGAGGTAGTTTCTGTTTGAATTTTGAAGCTTGCTGTAATGTGAAATATGTGTGGAAAATGACCTGATATAATATGCTGTTCAACAGTTTGCAGTTTGCTTTATGGTAATTTGTATGGAGGCATGTGTCTCACACTGGTCTATAGATGATATCCCACTGAAGGATTTATGGTTAATGCTTGACTGAAATGGGTATCGAAGATATCTATTGTCTTTCACAAGAACTCTTTGCAGGTTCTAATGCCATTAAGTTTTATTGTTGTGCTGTGTTTCCTTACTGTGCATATTGTATTCCCTCCTCTGTGTTATCACTTCTTGAGTTCAACAAGCCTGCCAGAAAAATTATCTGAAATATCTAAGGACTAAGTGTTCAAAAATCTACAAATATTTCCTGCTCTTGTTTTTCAGAATCTTCGTCATTACACTTATATCTACATTTTTGGTTGAAGGCTTCATTTGCCTTGCAGATATTTTTTTTTTTTTTGGTCATATCCATGCAGGATTTTCTAGCATTTCACATTCAGCTTTGCTACTTCATATTTATGTCTTCTGGAGTCCTACATACATGTTCTTCCTCGGCTCCTTTAGTTTCTGTAAAGAACTGAAACATCGGTGGTTGAAATATCAACATCATCAGGTGCAGTACATTATGAATTCCGTCAACAGGAGGGACAGGTTTTAAACAGGCAGTTTACTATTACTGGGGTCAGTGTTAATATGTGTTTAGCTGTAGTTGAAGCACACATAAGGGAATGGTAGTAAATGTTTGTATATTTCCTTCTCATCTGTTATGTCTGTATTTTCCTAACAAAAAAGTCCTTGAAATATGTGACTGAGTGCATGTGAATTAGATGTTGCATGCCTGATGTAAGTTTATGCAGGTGCTGCATAATAAGTTGTATCAATAGTGTTATTAAGAAAAGTTAAATGTTGTGACAGTAACTACCTCTTTGTCTAACTGACCTGAGGTTGTGGTTGTAACTTCTTGTAGTAGTTCAAATGTACATATACCTAGTCTGCAGATACTGCTGGTGTCTGAAACGTTAGGTGTTAAAAGCATTTCACTTAATATTTTACAACTAACCTTTATCCATACTGACAATGAAATGAAAATTTGTTAAGAATACTTCTACACAAAGTTAGCAGTGTGCTTAGTCACTTTGCATTTCAGTACAAACCACGGATGCCAAATAGAACATGTGTAGTGTGAACGGAGAGCAACAGAGAACAGAGTTGCAACTGTAGTACTTTCATATGAACAGAGGTAACACATACAGCGCATCTGTGAACTTCTTACTTGTGCTGCTTGTATCACTTCGGTATCGGGCCCTTCAATTTTTAAATAATGTGTCTCCATTTCCATCTTACTCATTTTTCAGTTAAATGTTGTCTTAATGGTTTTCCCATGTCACATATCTATTGACAGCCATCTGAGAGGTGGGAGTTGTCATCAAGGAAGGTGGATTGTTGAGCTAAGAGGAACCAGGTGAAGTGAATGGGAGACAAGATGTGTAGTGGTTCTGGAGGAATGCAGATAGTGTCTCCTCACCTGTGGTCCAGATCATAAAGTTCCACTTGTAGATGATGCCATTAAAGAAGAAGTGGTTATATGTGAGGATGTAGTTGATCATAGTGAGTAGAAAGTAGCCACCTTCCTCAATATCAACCTCTACCTCACTGATGGCTTCATCAGTATCTCCATCCACACCAAACCTACCAACTGCTAACAATACCTCCATTACAACAGCTGCCACTCATTCCACACCAAAAACTCCCTTCTAAACAGTCCGTTCACCTGCAGTTGTTGCATCTGCAGTGATAAGCATTCATTCTCTAAATATGCTGCGAATCTTGCTGAAGCCTTCACAGACCAAAGTTACCCACCCCATTTTCTTCAAAAACAGATCTTTTGCACCTTTTCCCTGTCACGACTGTCCTCCACACACCCACTGATTGCCTGCTTCCATCCCTTTGTTACTCAGTGTCACCCTGGACTGGAGCAATTGAACAAAGTTCTCTGCCAAGGTTTCGACTACCTTTTGTTGTGTCCAGAAATGAGAAGTATCCTTCCCATTATGCTCCCTACCCCTCCCACAGTTGTATGCCACCACCTACCCAAAGAAGCAACATTATTGTCCATCCTTGTTCCACTATTGCTCCCACCCCTTTGCCCCAAGGCTCATATCTCTGTAGTAGATCTAGATGCAAGTCGTGTTCCCTTCACCCTCCTTTTACCATCTACTCCAATCCTGTCACAGACATTTCCTACCTCGGCAAAAGCAGGATGACATTTGAAAGCAACTGTATGGTTTGGCAACTATTGTGTGGCTTTGTACATATGTGTGACCACTAACAGGCTGTGTCTTCATGAATGGCAACCTCCAAAATGTGGCCAAGAGACAGCTGGACCTCCCAGTTCGTGAGCATCCCTTGAAACATGGTATGCCTGATTTCAATGACAGATTCACAGCACATGCCATTTGCCTTCTTTCCAACAACACCAGCTTTCCTCAGTTACTATGTTGGGATTCTCATTGTGGCATACCCTTCATTTCCATAACACTCCTAGCTGAGCCTTCACTATTCTCTATCCTCCACTTGCCTCCATCCTTTTCCGCGTTCGCTCTCCAATCTCACACATGCCTCTATCCCCCCACCAACACACCCATGCAATCCTTTCCTCTTCTCTACTTCTGTCCTTCCCCATCTGCCACCACCAGTGCAAGCTCCCAGTACTAGCAGGCCAACAGCCTGTTCACAGCATGACACTGCACACTCCCATGAGCAGCACACCACCACCTCCCCGACACCTGCCCTGGTATTCCTTTTCCTTTCCCTCCCTGCCCCATGCCTCTAGTTTTGGACTGCAGTTCCCAGAGAAGACAGTGACCATGTTTATGTATGGTCTGTTCTGCTAGCTTGTACTGGGACCATATTTTTCACATTTCCTCTCTCATTTTTGTCTTTGCCTCTCCCCCACCTTTTACACACACACACACACACACACACACACACACACACACTTTTTTCACACCTTCCTCTAGACCTACATCTGCCTAGCCAGTGAACAATGGTCACGATAACCAAAACCATATAACAGTTGAGAGCAGGAAGCTGTTTGTGGGTTTTTGTCATCTGTTTTGCATGTGACACTTACACAACTGAATGCCACACATTTTCAAGGTGAGACAGCAAACACAGTATTGCCACAAGACATGCTACCTGTGTTTGTCTAACGTCTGTGAATTGGTGTGCTGGTTTGGAGTAATGTGGTGTGCCACTGAGTAAGGAGCATGCTGTGATAATGCAGTATGACATTATGATGGGATCGAAGAAGACTGTGTTCAGGAGAGATGTGCTTAACCTGTATGGTGAGGCTGGGAGCATTTGTAACTATCAAACTCTGCACCCTGTGTGGACATGATGTCTACTTAGTCCGGAAGTGCTCACAAAAAGTTTACAGCATTGTACATGTTTTTGCACATGCAGCACAAACCATACAGTTTATAGTGATCATCAATATGTGTAGATTAAGCTAGATACATGTTTGATTGCATGTGTAACTAACCAGTGAGAGGCAGTTTAATTGGATCCTTAATTTAAGTTAGATTAATTGATAAACCAAGGCATTTAAATGATGAACATGGTAGCATGTGGTGGCAAAAGTTCACACACAACAATAATTGGATTATAAGAACGAGAAATTTGTCAGTTATAGTTCATTATCCAGTATTTTGCTTTGTTTTGCCCTTAATTTAAATATTGTTAGAGATACTTGACTTCTGATTGCAGCAGTGAAAATTCTGATTGCAGCAGTGAAAATTCTGATTGCAGCAGAAGACAATTTCCTGCAAGAAATTATTATTCAAGGCACAGAAAGCAAATACTGAAACTGACATTGCAGTTAAAATATGTATTTATTCAAATTTAATTTGGGGGCAAGCTACTTAATGTAGAGTCAATGTAATATGCTGTTTTATCCAGATTTTTTGTGTGCTTCTGATGATGCATTTAGTTTTAAGATTGTAAGTGAGGCTGGTGATCACTTGTTAAGCGGCATAATTTCTTGGGATTAGCATGATATGTGGACCAAACTTGTAAAAAGGAGGCAGCCCTCTTCCTCATTTGCACTTGTTTGGATGGGATTGGAGTGGCAGGATCTGTTCTGATCTGGGCAGTGATGGTGCCATATGCTTTCAGGAATAGTAGTAGTAGTAGTAGTAACTTTATTCATCTGTAGATCTCATTTTACAAGGATACAGGACACGTCAAAATATTTACAAGTTTAGACCAATTTAAAATAAGCTAATTTGTATACAATGTTTAATGTAATTTGTATACACATATATTTACAGACTTCTAGTTAGAGACAATAATTAGATTTACTCATGGTATACAATACTTTTTTTACAAATAACTTATTAAATAATGTAATGTCACATTGTTCACTCATATCTCACTATCAGTCACTGCACACTCTATAAACACATTGTTTCATAAAACTTCACTCACTACACACACACACACACACACACACACACACACACACACACACACACACTGGTGATCTCTGGGCCATTTTCTGTATCGCAACTTCCCATTTGCTATCCTGAAAAACTGAGTTAGCATCCCTCCATGATGAGTGAGATGTTGGGCGCTCAGAAAGAGGAAGAGGTGTTAGTATTGTGATATGCCTAGCTTGGGGGTAAGTATTTCTAGAAAGGAAAAAAGAAGGAAAAAAACTTAAAGTGAAGGTGTTATGTGGAATGTTGGATGGTTTATAATCATTATTATTATTATTTATTTATTTGTATAACATTTTTTATCAAACCCCTACTCTCTTTTATCTAAGTAACCCTTCAGTGTATAAAATGTATTGCATAACAGGTACTTTTTAGCTGCCTTTTTAAATAAGTGTATTTTTGCAATTTCTTTAATCTGTTTTGGTAATTTATTGTACAATTTTTTTCCTTGGTAGAAAATGCTGTTTTGAGTTTTATGTTTTATTTTTTCTTGGTAAATATGAGTTGAGTCTATCTCTTGTTGCTTGGTCATGGACAGAGCTGTTTGTGCAGTAATTACCAATGTTATTTTTGATGTGTACAACTGACTGGTAAATGTATTCACATGGAGCAGTTAAAATCACCAGTGTCTTGAACAGATCTTTACAATGAGCTCCACTAGTATTTTTGGCTGTTATTCTTATGGCTCTTTTCAGGAGTTTGAAAATTGTGTTCATATTTTGTGCATTTGTTCCCAAAAAAAGAATGCCATAGCTAAGAACTGAGTGTACACGTGAATAACATATAACTAAAAGACACTGCATGTTACACACTGATCATAGGATTCTAAGGGCATAACATGCTGATGACATTCTGTTTGCAAGTATCTTTGTGTCTTCACACCACTTCAACTGTGAATCAATATTCATTCCTAGAAATTCTGCATTTGTTACACAGTCTATAGAGGTGTCATCTACATTGAATTTAACATTGTCATTTATCCATCTGTTTTTGTGAGATGTTGATACAGACATGCATACTTTTTGAAATCCCTTTTCAAAGTCAATATAAACAATGTGGAGAATTCAGAGAATTTCATATTCACATTGGTTTCCTTATATACTGCATCTCAGCTTTGTCTTTTTAGTTCTTTTAAAAAGTCTTTTATTTTGATTTCTGTTTAGGGTTGTTTGTAAGCTTGTAGTTTAGGGAATGGTTCGATGCCTGACTTTACTGTTGTTATTTGACAGAGATGGTCTGATAGTCAGAGATCTTTTACAGCAACATCACATTTTTCCCTGTCCATATTTGTGGCCACATGGTCAATTAATGATGCAGTCATTGTAGTTACCCTTGTTGCACTATTGACCAATAGAGACATGCCAAAACTTTGAAGGTTGTTTATGAAGGTGCTGCTGGATTCATTTATGGTTTTAGTGTTGATGTTAATGTCCCCTCACAGAATTATGTTGATCTTTGTACTTGAGACTTTATCTAGAACTTCTGTTAATGTATTGAAAGAAGTGTCCATGCTACCACTGGGAGATCTATACACACACAAAATGATTAATTTATTGGTGATATCAAGCCCTGTTAATTCAACAGCTGATATTCAAAGTGCTTGTCTTCACTTACTGTACTGAGGTCATGTCTTGATTTGAACTGTGTTCCTTTTCTGATATAAATGCATGATCCTCCATCCCTTGAAGCAGTTCTGCAGTAAGAGTTTGCCCTTTCATACAATGATAATACTACATGTTGGATTTCTGTGTGTCTACACCAGTGCTCAGTAATACAAACTACTGTGCAGTTCAAAGATCGGAGCTCAACTTCTAATAGTTGTATTTCTTTCTCTCTCTCTCTCTCTCTCTCTCTCTCTCTCTCTCTCTCTCTCTGGTTTTTTTTTCTTTTTTTTTTTTTTTTTTTTTTTTTTTTTACTGCATGTTTTGATAGAGGATTGTTAAGTCTGTGAAATGCCCCATGTTACTCTTTTCAATGGTTTGTTTTTCTTCATGACATCTGGTATGTGTGATATTTGAAGTGTTAAAATCAATCTTGTGAGTGATTGTTTCAGTATTTTTTAAACTGCTGGAGATACTCCTTAGGCAGGGGAACCTGCTGTCTAGATTCATCCTAAAAAAAAGACCTACTTTTATGACCTACGACAACAGATATTTGACTGTGTGGCCTGAGATCCACCTCCTGTAATTTCATGAATCAGCTGTACCAATCTTCCCCTCCCAGTCCTGTTTAGGTGTAGGCCATGCCTAGTGAAACCCCATCTGATGATAGTCCCGACAGGCACCAGAGAAACATGAGCAAATTTGGCTATCCTCAGAGCCATCCCTAACCCCACATTGATTTGCCTCACAGTTCCATCAAGGTGTGCTCGATCATGACGCTGGAACAGCTCAACAAAGCGTACGTTGGTGCCATGAGTGAGGGAAGCTATCTTGTCCAGGTCACCACCTATGTCCAAACTGTATCCTGCCCCACCCACTATCACTACGTGGTCCTCTTTTGTAAAGTCCTTACGTAAAGATCTTAGGTCCTCTATCACATGACTTAGCCCTGCATTTGGCTTGAAGATACTGGTGGCCTGGTACGCTACCCCTAAACTTTCCTGTAACTGAGGACCTACACCTCGCCCATTGCTACTACCTAGCAGCAGCACTTTCTTCTTCCTAAGACTTTGTACATTCCCAGGCTTCTTGGCCTCAGTTGAAGTGTGCTGCACATTTTCTGCTCCTCATTCAACCTGAGGCTCTTCTCCACTTGATTTTCCTTTCATGTTCCCCAATCAAAATGTTCCTATTGCAGACTTTGCAGTTACAGGAGAGAACCTCTTCTGTTCTCCCCATCCATCCCCCCCCCCCCCCTTCTGCTGATCCCCCCACCCCCACCCCACCCAGTGAAAATATTTCCTACAAGATTGGCAACAAATCCCTCTACTCACTACCCTATAACAGTTACCACATTTCTGACTCGTGGTCAGTTTTGAAAGAATAATTAAGTTTAAAGAATGTTTTAAATTTGTCAAGGACACGAGATTGGCTGTGTGGAAACCAAAAACGACACAAAGGTCTTGTGTGGTGGTTGTTGTTTTTTGTACTGATTTAGAGGTACAATGACACAAGAATGAATTTGTAATTACTTTGCTTATAGAGAAGTTGCGTTATGTAGCGTGTTTGGTCAGGTTTTTAAATGTTATTAACTTGAAAAATTTAGGCCTAGATCGCGTCTATCTAACTAGTAAACAATACAAAATGTGTTAGTAAAATACAATTTGGAAATGTTTAATTACACTTTTATTATGACAATAGACACTGATGAAACTAGTAGCTGTCTTTTTTAAATGAATTTTGCACTATCAAGAAAACTTAAAGAGAATTTTTTGTGTTTATGTCACTCAAAATTTCAGGTTATGTAGCGATTATCGGGACTTCAGCTAAAGAACAAGTTTTTTCAAGAACAAGCTCTGCTGGGATGCTAATAATCAGTTGTGTGACAAGAACGGACACTACAGCAAGTACACAAAACAAAGGAAATTTACATTTGACACTATTTCCTCTTAAATAAGTTCTTTTAGCGGCCGAAGAAAATACCTGTGATCTCACTTGGCGGCCATCTTTTCTCATAAAAGTTTTTTCATGATGACAGGCACAACACTTAGAAATATTTCACATTGTAGCTCAGGGAGACTTAGGAAAATGTGCAGTGGTCTGCTCTGATGTATTTTACCAGTCGTTCAATGGAATTTGCATGGACACCCTTGCATGGACTTGTTGAGCACCACCCCAGATAAATTTAGCATCAGCTTTTAACAACCCCCTGGAGTGGCCTGGCTTTCATAAAAAAGTTTTTGATAAAAAGACGGTAATAAGAACATAATCCGAGGAAGCTTCTCACATCTCTAATACTTTTACGAATAGGAAATTCTGTTATAGATCTCACCATTTCTGGGTCTGGCTGCACACCTTCGTTTGACACAAGGTGTCCAAGTATTTTGATTTATTTTGCTCCAAAGAGACAATTTCTTGGAGTTTCATCCACCTTGTTGGAGACACTTAAGAACTGCCATCAGTCTTTTTATATGTTCATCAATGTCTCATAGAACACTAAAGTCATCTAAATAACAAAGACACATCGTCCACTTCAGGTGCCTTAGAAGATTATCCATCATCTGTTCAAAAGTTGCTGGTGCATTTCATAAACCAAACGGCATTACCTGAAACTCAAACAGGCCCTCAAGGGTGATGAATGCAGTTTTCTCACGATCAGCCTCATCTACTTCAATTTGCCAGAATCCCAAGTACATGTCCATGGTTGAGAAAAACTTAACCCCCTTCAGACAATCTAGTATATTGTCATTTCGTGGAAGAGGGTAAACGTCCTTTTTAGTTATCTTATTTAGCCTCCTGTAATCAACAACAAGGATGAATGATGTCATTCTTCATCATTTTCTCTACCTCGTTGCATATTATTTGACGTTACATTGCTGACATACGGTATGCTCTCTGGCTTATTGGTTAATGGTCTCCAGTGCTAATCTGGTGCTTCACTATCGATTTGTCTAATTTGCTCTTCACCTGTGGATTGTAGCATTCAGAGAACTCTTGAAGAATGGCAAGTACCTTCTTCTGTTGTTCCTTAGTGAGATCTGGTGATAGTCGAGCTAGTAGATCTTGTCTGGTAGTGGTAGGGCTAATTTCGCCCACAGATTTGGCATGGGAGGTTTCTATGACACTCAGCAGTTCTTCAATTAATGTCTCAGTGTTTTCTACGCACATGAGTCTTGTAAGGATCTGCGGTTCTCGGTGACAGTTAACTGTCCACAATTCACCGAATCAGTTCTTAAATGAGATGACGGAGGCTGGGATGACCAAGTTATTCTTCAGTGGTGTGCTTCTCTTACATTCCACTACGAGATCCATGGGTTGATACATGGCATGGCACATGACAGTTACCTTTCTAGTGCTGACTGCAGGAATGATCACTTCATCCAGCACATATAGTCTCCACACATTTAGATGCGCATCTTCCTGCCCACAGTATCTCATCTCGTCTAGCATAATCTTCGAGCGTCCACAATCTACAATTGCCTGAGAAGCTTTCAAAAAGTCCCATCCAAGGATGGTGTCATGATTACACTCTTCTAAGATGATGAATTCTAAGGGCTGTGTATGGACACTTATACCCACACGAATGAAACATCTTCGTGTAGGTTTTACGTACTTCCCATTAGTCTCCTTCAGCACAGATGTTTTATTATTGACGAATATGGTTTTTTGCAACTGGCTATGGTACTTCTCCAAAATGACTGAATATGATGCTCCAGAGTCCACAAGAGCTTGGGCTGGTCGGTCATCCATGAGGATATCGACGTTGTTTCGTATCATTTTTGTAGTGATCGACGGTGGAGGATTTTTCTCTTCGGCAGCCTCATCTCCAAGGAAGGTCGCACCCTTTAGTTTACCAGGTTGTGGTGGCTAGGTGATCAGTTGGAGCTTCTAAACGGCGATGGAGAGGTTGATCGGTGTGTTGGGGAGCATCGTCTCCAGCGGCTAGCTTGTGGCGATGGTGACCTATGTTGTCCTGCACCCACATCTTCTTGTTCATCTTCATCGTCCCAAAGTTGGCATTGGCTAAGATTGGTCTGCTGTATTCTGGCATGTGCGTCATCAACATCAAATATCCGACACCTTTCTCGACAATAGCGCACCACGTGTCCCGGTCGCCCACAGTGGAAACATATTGGTTGGTTGTCCAGGGTCCTCCAGACATCAGTCTTCCTTGGTACCCAAACAGATTCCTCATCCAGTATTGTAGAAATGTAACTCCACCTGGGTCTGAATTTTTCACCATTTTAAAGGGAAATGAAGGGCAAGAGATTGGGTTCAATGTCTGTTCCACTTCCTCCCTTATGACCTCTTGGAGCATGTCGGTTTTTTGCTCGCCCTGCAATCCAAGTGCCTTCTGAACTTCCTCTCTCACTATCTGATGAAGAACGTTTGTGAAATCAGTTGCTTCCTCCATCACAGACATTGATACGACATTTGGAAGCCATTCATACTTCTTGGATGTAATTCTTTTTTGATGCGTTGTCTCGATATACTTGCATCATTTTATGAAGTCGTCTGCTTTCGAAACCTCCTTCAGGAGTAGGGCTTGATACATGTCCTCAACAACACCATTCATGAGATGTGCAATCTTATCTTCCTCCTTCATTCATTATTTTACACAGCTCCAAGACGTCTGAATGTAGGACACTGTACCCTGCACTTTAATTTATCTTAAGTCTTGCACTTCTGTCATTGTGTGTCTGCCTGGAATACTTCCTAGCTTGTGAACTTCACCTCATTGTTCTCACACCATTGCCTGGCAATGCCGTCCAAGTAGAAAAATACGTTAGCCAAACACACGGTGTCATCCCATTTGTTAAATTAGGCTATACGCTCATATACCTTCAGCCACTTGTTAGGATCTTGGACATCGTCACCAGAGAACCCGGAAGGATGTCTCATGTGGTGGCACACAGTTGCTGTCATTGCAACGTCCTCTTCTTCTTCTGTCTCTGATAGATTGCGATCTGTTGAATATGGCTCGAACTCTGGTTTCTCGCCACGTAAATGGCGGCTCTGTCGTGGCCTGATGGGAGCAACTGTGTCGTCGATAGTGTGCGTCATCACATGTTCCAATACCCAGTGCCTCCACCAGAATAATTTCACATAGAAGAAGGTGAATTAGATGAATGATGAACACTAACTTCACTTAACGAAAGTTTATTCAGCACTTGCACATACAAGAGCATGGAGCAAACTGCCACCAGCCAGAACACATACAGTGTATATATGGCTACAGAACATTCCAGTACAATGATTCTTGCTATTTGTGGATACTTCTAGAATGTACTTGAACTGAATATAGAAATTAAAATTTTACAGTCAAGGTGAGTTTTGAACTCGCGCAACAGGTTAGTATCATAACCACTACACCACGGTGCTACTCAGTCTCTTCTGTGATTATATTAGGGGCTTGAAATGTTTAAATCCACTTAATTTCGCTAATGAGATTAATGACCTGTCTGCATTCAGCGTGTGACAAAACAAAATTTATTATTTTTATTATTGGACTTTAGAAATTGTAGTATGTGAACATTTGTATTACTGTGCCTATGTGCTTATATTGCTTATATTCTACCTAATGTTGTTTAATCTGATTTATACATCAGGAACTATTTATTACTTTATTTAAGAAAAGTGCACTGGTACTGTTGACAGAATCCCCTAAGACAATGCAGATAAAGAGCCAAACAACTTTTATTTCAAAATATTCAACCATAGAAGTTTCAGTGGTAGTAATTTTGAGAATTTATCCTGCTGCTCGTGATCCCAAAACAATGTTATTCACTACAGTTTACCTGTTACTAAGGATTTACATACCTAATCTAATCAGGTTCATTAATTAGGCCATATCTAAGAAAATGTCTGTTTCTAAAACTATTACCTGTTACTTATTGCTGTCTTGTCTTATGGCATACTATTCAGTGAGCTATTCAATGACATCTCAGTGGGTCTTGTATCTTTTTAAGCATGTCTATTATTAATTAAGTACTCAACTATCATATTTATAAAACTTTACCTGGATATAACTTATAAAGTGCTCTACATTCAGTGAAAGTATTAATACTCAAAATTCTGATGGAAATTGAGATATTATGTCCAGGTTTAGTGTAAGACTATTGGATGAAAGTGTATCTTTTATTTTAATAACATACACACACACACACACACACACACACACACACACACACAAACCCTGCTAACAACTGTTACTACTTTCTTTGCTATTCCAACAATACATTAAAATTGTATAGCATACATATTACACTTGTTTTGCTTGATTCCCTCAAATAAAATATGTGACAAGTAAAAATTCATATTTATCTTCATGCAGGCCCGATGATTATATGACAGTAAGTGAATGCTTGCAGCTGCAGTACCATCAGTCATTACGACACCATTTGCTACTATTATATGCACGAGAAATCCTTATGCTAGACCTGCACATTAATCAGACAGTGGGCATTATCCCCCTGGAGAAAACAGCTTCTCCTCTGGTGCAGGTAAGTTTTCATGGAAAGAGAGAGAGAGAGAGAGAGAGAGAGAGAGAGAGAGAGAGAGAAAGAGAGAGAGAGAGAGAGGGAGAGAGAGAGAACTTTCACTTGTGTGCGTACGTGTAGCTTAAGAATGCAGATGAATTTTTAGCTTTTTAAATTTTTGAAATAGACCTTCAGTGTTTGAATATGGATTACTGGAAAGAGAAATGGTATGAATGAGATGACAGGTGTTAAACATGTGACCTGGAGATGAAAGGGAACAGGTAACAGCCGAGTGACAGCAGGGAATCCATTTCAATAGCGTTGCTAAAGATGAACTGTAGAATTGTATAAAAGTAATGGTAATGTGCTATGGGAGGTCTTTTACATCACCCTCTCCCATCTCCACTGCTTCTAAACCCTGGAAATGGCAACTGGCTATGCAAGATGTACTTGACCTTATTTATGTAACTTTTTGCCTTTTGTTCTTCCATTCTCTTCCACATCATCCTTTCTTTCTAAAGTCCATGAAAGCATAAAAATCTTCTATTCTGTCTCTTGTACACGAGTTGTGTGTGGAGACATAACAGCAGACTGAAAGCCAAAATATTAAATTCTGCGTTTAAAAGTGTATTAACATATGTGAACCACTCAAAGTGAACAAGGCACCAGGCTCCAGCAAATCAACGAATTCCTGTTAAATATTACATTGAATATATTATAGAATTAGCATCTTTTCGAACTCATATTTATCAAAAAACTCGTGTGTGGCAAATAGCCATGTTTGAGTGGAAAAAGAGTGCAAGTGACACTTGTTGATAAAAATTGACCAGGCACTAGTAGAACGACCGCACTGAGGATTCTTACAAGCTTAATTATGTATATAGACAGTTGATCCATTCCAGTAATTGAGAATCTCGACCATTTTTGGCTGTTACTGACATTTTTGGTGGCAAGATGTTGGTTCCAGGGATTCCAAAATTTTCGAGAAAGTTTTAATTTCAACAATATAAATGTGACATAAAGTCATGCAGTTGGCAGGTGACCATTATTATAATAATCAGTAGTTCTGAATTCAGGCTGATTGGGTCACAATGGTAAAAGTCTTAACATCAGGAAAGGAATGACTTTATTGTCCATGTGACGCGTTTTGGAATTTAGCCATAATCACATTTCCAGGAGTGGTTACTGTGTGCAGATATGGCATTTCAAGTTGCATGTGAAATGAATATTTGCAGACTAGTCTGCACCCAAACTGCAATTTGACAGTCAACAGTGCCATATTTTCATCTGGTGGCAGGAAGTGGAATATCTTTTTTCAGCATATTCTGTGAGAGTACAGATTAATGAACGTACTTATGGTCTTTCAGCATCCTGCAATGTATACAGCCTGTGTTGCAGCACTTGGAATACTGTCAGTTTAATTATAGCGACCCGATATAAAACAGCTTCAAAGTCTGATTACTTTACAAATGATTAGTTAATGCATTTAATGTTATCTGCATTTAAGTGGATAGGTGAGAAAAAGTGAAGGAAAGTTTTGAAATTATGCTTATAGTTTGTTGGAAATCCGAATAGCTCTTATTAGGAAACACTGGATGAATATAAACTATGTAATTTGCACTCTATTTTAAGGAAAAGCTGGTCTTTCACACTTTTAAATGTTTATGATGTTATACAGTGATATAATGTTAAGGTACGTTTACACTGGGATACATGTATTGCGACATGTATGAGCGACATGTCAATTTGACATGTCGCGATACATCACCTCATACAAAAATTCACGGAACTTGTATGCCGACCCATGAGCTCATACATGTCGCGTATACATTTTGTATATCGCTTTTTGGCCATATACGCGACATGTATGAGCGACATTTGAAGAACTCGCGCATGCGCAGTACTATCATTTCCTGTCGTCTTGTCGCCTGCCACTTATTTTGACGATTAGCACATGCGTAGTACCAGGCTCTTTGGCGGCTGTTTGAGTTTTGGAGGTGCCGACTATCGTTTCGACGTTAATGTATCTGCATAGAACATCAAAAAGTGTCATATGCAACATTATTCTTCGTGTTTGCGAGGCTATTGTGCAAGTTTTATTCCAAGAAGTGAAGGTAAAAGTTTTATATATATCAGAGTATGTAATACATTCTATAATTTTTTCATGCATCTGGCACGTATATCAATTTTTTGCTATTATTCCGGCGGCCTCGCGTGATAATGTTGACAACGGATGCCGACAATCGTGTGTGAGACGTTGGCATTAGCAATCGCGCGACAATGCAAATGTTTTGTAATGAAATCTTCGTTTCAAGAGGAATCCCCAGTGGCCAAAAAATGGAGTATTACTGCCAACTGATCCTCTGGTGGAATCGCTTCCCGAAAGTTTGTGTTGGTTTTGGACACAAGAGGAGCCACAAGTGATATCAAACCGCGGAAATCCTCCATACACATCCTAACATAATTTCTAAAATATGCGCCATCCTTTAGCGTTAATTCGCGAGAAACTCTCTCTGCCACCATCTACGCTTCCTCCATCTTTTCTTCCTATCATCTTCCAAAAGAGCAAGTGTACCAGCACATAAAAATGTGAAATCTTCCAAATCGTCGTCGAAAGCTATCGCACAGTGATACATATCAACCAGTGTAAACGCACGCTCATACATGTATGAGGTTGATACTTGTCAACTCATACAAGTCGCGATACATGTCGCAAAGTCACATATACATGTATTTCATACATGTGCCGATACAAATGACAGTGTAAACGCACCTTTACAGGTACATTCAGTGATAGTGTGTGTGTGTGTGTGTGTGTGTGTGTGTGTGTGTGTGTGTGTGTGTGTGTATATATATATATATATATATATATAAAAACAAAGATGAGGTGACTTACCGAACAAAAGCGCTGGCAGGTCGATAGACACACAAACAAACACAAACACACACACAAAATTCAAGCTTTCGCAACAAACTGTTGCCTCATCAGGAAAGAGGGAAGGAGAGGGGAAGACGAAAGGAAGTGGGTTTTAAGGGAGAGGGTAAGGAGTCATTCCAATCCCGGGAGCGGAAAGACTTACCTTAGGGGGAAAAAAGGACAGGTATACACTCGCACACACGCACATATCCATCCACACATACAGACACAAGCAGACATATTTAAAGACAAAGAGTTTGGGCAGAGATGTCAGTCGAGGCAGAAGTGTAGAGGCAAAGAAGTTGTTGAAAGACAGGTGAGGTATGAGTGGCGGCAACTTGAAATTAGCGGAGATTGAGGCCTGGCGGATGACGAGAAGAGAGGATATACTGAAGGGCAAGTTCCCATCTCCGGAGTTCGGATAGGTTGGTGTTGGTGGGAAGTATCCAGATAACCCGGACGGTGTAACACTGTGCCAAGATGTGCTGGCTGTGCACCAAGGCATGTTTAGCCACAGGGTGATCCTCATTACCAACAAACACTGTCTGCCTGTGTCCATTCATGCGAATGGACAGTTTGTTGCTGGTCATTCCCACATAGAATGCATCACAGTGTAGGCAGGTCAGTTGGTAAATCACGTGGGTGCTTTCACACGTGGCTCTGCCTCTGATCGTGTACACCTTCCGGGTTACAGGACTGGAGTAGGTGGTGGTGGGAGGGTGCATGGGACAGGTTTTGCATCGGGGGCGGTTACAAGGATAGGAGCCAGAGGGTAGGGAAGGTGGTTTGGGGATTTCATAGGGATGAACTAACAGGTTACGAAGGTTAGGTGGACGGCGGAAAGACACTCTTGGCGGAGTGGGGAGGATTTCATGAAGGATGGATCTCATTTCAGGGCAGGATTTGAGGAAGTCGTATCCCTGCTGGAGAGCCACATTCAGAGTCTGGTCCAGTCCCGGAAAGTATCCTGTCACAAGTGGGGCACTTTTGTGGTTCTTCTGTGGGGGATTCTGGGTTTGAGGGGACAAGGAAGTGGCTCTGGTTATTTGCTTCTGTACCAGGTCGGGAGGGTAGTTGCGGGATGCGAAAGCTGTTTTCAGGTTGTTGGTGTAATGATTCAGGGATTCCGGACTGGAGCAGATTCGTTTGCCACGAAGACCTAGGCTGTAGGGAAGGGACCGTTTGATGTGGAATGGGTGGCAGCTGTCATAATGGAGGTACTGTTGCTTGTTGGTGGGTTTGATGTGGACGGACGTGTGAAGTTGGCCATTGGACAGGTGGAGGTCAACGTCAAGGAAAGTGGCATGGGATTTGGAGTAGGACCAGGTGAAACTGATGGAACCAAAGGAGTTGAGGTTGGAGAGGAAGTTCTGGAGTTCTTCTTCACTGTGAGTCCAGATCATGAAGATGTCATCAATAAATCTGTACCAAACTTTGGGTTGGCAGACTTGGGTAACCAAGAAGGCTTCCTCTAAGCGACCCATGAATAGGTTGGCGTACGAGGGGGCCATCCTGGTGCCCATGGCTGTTCCCTTTAATTGTTGGTATGTCTGGCCCTCAAAAGTGAAGAAGTTGTGGGTCAGGATGAAGCTGGCTAAGGTGATGAGGAAAGAGGTTTTAGGTAGGGTGGCAGGTGATCGGCGTGAAAGGAAATGCTCCATCGCAGCGAGGCCCTGGACGTGCGGAATATTTGTGTATAAGGAAGTGGCATCAATGGTTACAAGGATGGTTTCTGGGGGTAACAGATTGGGTAAGGATTCCAGGCGTTCAAGGAAGTGGTTGGTGTCCTTGATGAAGGATGGGAGACTGCATGTAATGGGTTGAAGGTGTTGATCTACGTAGGCAGAGATGCGTTCTGTGGGGGCTTGGTAACCAGCTACAATGGGGCGGCCGGGATGATTGGGTTTGTGGATTTTAGGAAGAAGGTAGAAGGTAGGGGTGCGGGGTGTCGGTGGGGTCAGGAGGTTGATGGAGTCAGGTGAAAGGTTTTGCAGGGGGCCTAAGGTTCTGAGGATTCCTTGAAGCTCCGCCTGGACATCGGGAATGGGGTTACCTTGGCAAACTTTGTATGTGGTGTTGTCTGAAAGCTGACGCAGTCCCTCAGCCACATACTCCCGACGATCAAGTACCACGGTCGTGGAACCCTTGTCCGCCGGAAGAATGACGATGGATCGGTCAGCCTTCAGATCACGGATAGCCTGGGCTTCAGCAGTGGTGATGTTGGGTGTAGGATTAAGGTTTTTTAAGAAGGATTGAGATGCAAGGCTGGAAGTCAGAAATTCCTGGAAGGTTTGGAGAGGGTGATTTTGAGGAAGAGGAGGTGGGTCCCGCTGTGACGGAGGACGGAACTGTTCCAGGCAGGGTTCAATTTGGATGGTGTCTTGAGGAGTCGGATCATTAGGAGTAGGATTAGGATCATTTTTCTTCGTGGCAAAGTGATACTTCCAGCAGAGAGTACGGGTGTAGGACAGTAAATCTTTGACGAGGGCTGTTTGGTTGAATCTGGGAGTGGGGCTGAAGGTGAGGCC
The DNA here is from genome assembly GCF_021461395.2 of Schistocerca americana. Taxonomy (NCBI): domain Eukaryota; kingdom Metazoa; phylum Arthropoda; class Insecta; order Orthoptera; family Acrididae; genus Schistocerca; species Schistocerca americana. The sequence continues at coordinate 812,641,238 of NC_060119.1, forward strand.
TTTGGATAGGACAGAGGTTTCGGATTGGGAGAGAGGTTTGGAGGAAAGGTTAACTACTGAATTAGGGTGTTGTGGTTCCAGATTGTGTTGATCGGAATTTTGAGGTTTTGGAGGGAGTGGAGCTGGAAGTGGGAGATTGAGTAGATGGGAGAGACTGGGTTTGTGTGCAATGAGAGGAGGTTGAGGTTTGCTGGAAAGGTTGTGAAGGGTGAGTGAGTTGCCTTTCCGGAGGTGGGAAACCAGGAGATTGGATAGTTTTTTGAGGTGGAGGGTGGCATGCTGTTCTAATTTACGGTTGGCCTGTAGGAGGATGCTCTGAACAGCCGGTGTGGATGTGGGGGAGGAAAGATTAAGGACTTTTATTAAGGATAGGAGTTGACGGGTGTGTTCATTGGCTGAGTTGATGTGTAGGTAAAGGATTAGGTGGGTGAGGGCAATGGATTGTTCAGTTTGGAACTGGTATAGGGACTGATGGAAGGAAGGGTTGCAGCCAGAGATGGGAACTTTGAGTGTGAGGCCTTTGGGGGTAATGCCAAATGTCAGACAAGCCTGAGAAAATAAAATATGCGAGCGTAATCTGGCTAGGGCGAAGGCATGTTTGCGGAGGGAATGTAAATAAAACTTAATGGGGTCATTGTGGGGGTGTTGTGAGGGTGACATGGTGTTAGAAGGTGGAAAGTGTAACCTGAGGTGAAATGAAAATGAAAATAAAAATATATGGGGAGAGATAAAGGTGAACCGGAAAGAAACTGGAGATCTGGAATGAAAAAAGGCGAAAAGGTGTTGGTTACAGCTGGGCTATGTTGGACTTGGGTTGGTAGACAACGATGTGCATAAAGGTTAGGTGGTTGTGTTGCCGCCAAAACACGTTAAAGGACGGAGAAATTCGGGAAAATTTCGAAAAAACTGCGTGTAGTATATTAAAAGGAGTGGTATTGTGGTGGCAGATTATGAAAATGAGGCTAACAATTGTCTGACGAAGAAATAATGGCGTTAAAACCTGTGGGAAGCGGCTAAAAATGATCGGTGATGTGGGAAAAACGGAAATGGAAATAAAGCGAAAGTTATTAGAACTGGCCAAAATGGTTGTTTAAAAGGTGAAAGGAGCTGTTTGTGAACTAGAAACGGTGGATATTATAGCGGCAGTAGTGCTGAAAGCGGCAAAAATATTTTTTGGTTATGGTTTGGAAGTGGGTTACGTATTGTTGAGTATATATATATAGGCGGGATAAAATAGTATAGCAGATTACGGTAAAAAGGAGAAGGTGAATACAAAGTGAAACTATTGGCAAAAACAGAAAGAGGAAAATAAGACGACAGAAAAGATTTCGAAATGGAACAGTGACAATAACAAACGTAATTGTTGGATTCAAATTAATGATATCAATATAATGGAAGGAAACATTCCACGTGGGAAAAATTATATATAAAAACAAAGATGAGGTGACTTACCGAACAAAAGCGCTGGCAGGTCGATAGACACACAAACAAACACAAACACACACACAAAATTCAAGCTTTCGCAACAAACTGTTGCCTCATCAGGAAAGAGGGAAGGAGAGGGGAAGACGAAAGGAAGTGGGTTTTAAGGGAGAGGGTAAGGAGTCATTCCAATCCCGGGAGCGGAAAGACTTACCTTAGGGGGAAAAAAGGACAGGTATACACTCGCACACACGCACATATCCATCCACACATACAGACACAAGCAGACATATTTAAAGACAAAGAGTTTGGGCAGAGATGTCAGTCGAGGCAGAAGTGTAGAGGCAAAGAAGTTGTTGAAAGACAGGTGAGGTATGAGTGGCGGCAACTTGAAATTAGCGGAGATTGAGGCCTGGCGGATGACGAGAAGAGAGGATATACTGAAGGGCAAGTTCCCATCTCCGGAGTTCGGATAGGTTGGTGTTGGTGGGAAGTATCCAGATAACCCGGACGGTGTAACACTGTGTCACAGCCAGCACATCTTGGCACAGTGTTACACCGTCCGGGTTATCTGGATACTTCCCACCAACACCAACCTATCCGAACTCCGGAGATGGGAACTTGCCCTTCAGTATATCCTCTCTTCTCGTCATCCGCCAGGCCTCAATCTCCGCTAATTTCAAGTTGCCGCCACTCATACCTCACCTGTCTTTCAACAACTTCTTTGCCTCTACACTTCTGCCTCGACTGACATCTCTGCCCAAACTCTTTGTCTTTAAATATGTCTGCTTGTGTCTGTATGTGTGGATGGATATGTGCGTGTGTGCGAGTGTATACCTGTCCTTTTTTCCCCCTAAGGTAAGTCTTTCCGCTCCCGGGATTGGAATGACTCCTTACCCTCTCCCTTAAAACCCACTTCCTTTCGTCTTCCCCTCTCCTTCCCTCTTTCCTGATGAGGCAACAGTTTGTTGCGAAAGCTTGAATTTTGTGTGTGTGTTTGTGTTTGTTTGTGTGTCTATCGACCTGCCAGCGCTTTTGTTCGGTAAGTCACCTCATCTTTGTTTTTATATATAATTTTTCCCACGTGGAATGTTTCCTTCCATTATATTGATATCATTAATTTGAATCCAACAATTACGTTTGTTATTGTCACTGTTCCATTTCGAAATCTTTTCTGTCGTCTTATTTTCCTCTTTCTGTTTTTGCCAATAGTTTCACTTTGTATTCACCTTCTCCTTTTTACCGTAATCTGCTATACTATTTTATCCCGCCTATATATATATACTCAACAATACGTAACCCACTTCCAAACCATAACCAAAAAATATTTTTGCCGCTTTCAGCACTACTGCCGCTATAATATCCACCGTTTCTAGTTCACAAACAGCTCCTTTCACCTTTTAAACAACCATTTTGGCCAGTTCTAATAACTTTCGCTTTATTTCCATTTCCGTTTTTCCCACATCACCGATCATTTTTAGCCGCTTCCCACAGGTTTTAACGCCATTATTTCTTCGTCAGACAATTGTTAGCCTCATTTTCATAATCTGCCACCACAATACCACTCCTTTTAATATACTACACGCAGTTTTTTCGAAATTTTCCCGAATTTCTCCGTCCTTTAACGTGTTTTGGCGGCAACACAACCACCTAACCTTTATGCACATCGTTGTCTACCAACCCAAGTCCAACATAGCCCAGCTGTAACCAACACCTTTTCGCCTTTTTTCATTCCAGATCTCCAGTTTCTTTCCGGTTCACCTTTATCTCTCCCCATATATTTTTATTTTCATTTTCATTTCACCTCAGGTTACACTTTCCACCTTCTAACACCATGTCACCCTCACAACACCCCCACAATGACCCCATTAAGTTTTATTTACATTCCCTCCGCAAACATGCCTTCGCCCTAGCCAGATTACGCTCGCATATTTTATTTTCTCAGGCTTGTCTGACATTTGGCATTACCCCCAAAGGCCTCACACTCAAAGTTCCCATCTCTGGCTGCAACCCTTCCTTCCATCAGTCCCTATACCAGTTCCAAACTGAACAATCCATTGCCCTCACCCACCTAATCCTTTACCTACACATCAACTCAGCCAATGAACACACCCGTCAACTCCTATCCTTAATAAAAGTCCTTAATCTTTCCTCCCCCACATCCACACCGGCTGTTCAGAGCATCCTCCTACAGGCCAACCGTAAATTAGAACAGCATGCCACCCTCCACCTCAAAAAACTATCCAATCTCCTGGTTTCCCACCTCCGGAAAGGCAACTCACTCACCCTTCACAACCTTTCCAGCAAACCTCAACCTCCTCTCATTGCACACAAACCCAGTCTCTCCCATCTACTCAATCTCCCACTTCCAGCTCCACTCCCTCCAAAACCTCAAAATTCCGATCAACACAATCTGGAACCACAACACCCTAATTCAGTAGTTAACCTTTCCTCCAAACCTCTCTCCCAATCCGAAACCTCTGTCCTATCCAAAGGCCTCACCTTCAGCCCCACTCCCAGATTCAACCAAACAGCCCTCGTCAAAGATTTACTGTCCTACACCCGTACTCTCTGCTGGAAGTATCACTTTGCCACGAAGAAAAATGATCCTAATCCTACTCCTAATGATCCGACTCCTCAAGACACCATCCAAATTGAACCCTGCCTGGAACAGTTCCGTCCTCCGTCACAGCGGGACCCACCTCCTCTTCCTCAAAATCACCCTCTCCAAACCTTCCAGGAATTTCTGACTTCCAGCCTTGCATCTCAATCCTTCTTAAAAAACCTTAATCCTACACCCAACATCACCACTGCTGAAGCCCAGGCTATCCGTGATCTGAAGGCTGACCGATCCATCGTCATTCTTCCGGCGGACAAGGGTTCCACGACCGTGGTACTTGATCGTCGGGAGTATGTGGCTGAGGGACTGCGTCAGCTTTCAGACAACACCACATACAAAGTTTGCCAAGGTAACCCCATTCCCGATGTCCAGGCGGAGCTTCAAGGAATCCTCAGAACCTTAGGCCCCCTGCAAAACCTTTCACCTGACTCCATCAACCTCCTGACCCCACCGACACCCCGCACCCCTACCTTCTACCTTCTTCCTAAAATCCACAAACCCAATCATCCCGGCCGCCCCATTGTAGCTGGTTACCAAGCCCCCACAGAACGCATCTCTGCCTACGTAGATCAACACCTTCAACCCATTACATGCAGTCTCCCATCCTTCATCAAGGACACCAACCACTTCCTTGAACGCCTGGAATCCTTACCCAATCTGTTACCCCCAGAAACCATCCTTGTAACCATTGATGCCACTTCCTTATACACAAATATTCCGCACGTCCAGGGCCTCGCTGCGATGGAGCATTTCCTTTCACGCCGATCACCTGCCACCCTACCTAAAACCTCTTTCCTCATCACCTTAGCCAGCTTCATCCTGACCCACAACTTCTTCACTTTTGAGGGCCAGACATACCAACAATTAAAGGGAACAGCCATGGGCACCAGGATGGCCCCCTCGTACGCCAACCTATTCATGGGTCGCTTAGAGGAAGCCTTCTTGGTTACCCAAGTCTGCCAACCCAAAGTTTGGTACAGATTTATTGATGACATCTTCATGATCTGGACTCACAGTGAAGAAGAACTCCAGAACTTCCTCTCCAACCTCAACTCCTTTGGTTCCATCAGTTTCACCTGGTCCTACTCCAAATCCCATGCCACTTTCCTTGACGTTGACCTCCACCTGTCCAATGGCCAACTTCACACGTCCGTCCACATCAAACCCACCAACAAGCAACAGTACCTCCATTATGACAGCTGCCACCCATTCCACATCAAACGGTCCCTTCCCTACAGCCTAGGTCTTCGTGGCAAACGAATCTGCTCCAGTCCGGAATCCCTGAATCATTACACCAACAACCTGAAAACAGCTTTCGCATCCCGCAACTACCCTCCCGACCTGGTACAGAAGCAAATAACCAGAGCCACTTCCTTGTCCCCTCAAACCCAGAATCCCCCACAGAAGAACCACAAAAGTGCCCCACTTGTGACAGGATACTTTCCGGGACTGGACCAGACTCTGAATGTGGCTCTCCAGCAGGGATACGACTTCCTCAAATCCTGCCCTGAAATGAGATCCATCCTTCATGAAATCCTCCCCACTCCGCCAAGAGTGTCTTTCCGCCGTCCACCTAACCTTCGTAACCTGTTAGTTCATCCCTATGAAATCCCCAAACCACCTTCCCTACCCTCTGGCTCCTATCCTTGTAACCGCCCCCGATGCAAAACCTGTCCCATGCACCCTCCCACCACCACCTACTCCAGTCCTGTAACCCGGAAGGTGTACACGATCAGAGGCAGAGCCACGTGTGAAAGCACCCACGTGATTTACCAACTGACCTGCCTACACTGTGATGCATTCTATGTGGGAATGACCAGCAACAAACTGTCCATTCGCATGAATGGACACAGGCAGACAGTGTTTGTTGGTAATGAGGATCACCCTGTGGCTAAACATGCCTTGGTGCACAGCCAGCACATCTTGGCACAGTGTTACACCGTCCGGGTTATCTGGATACTTCCCACCAACACCAACCTATCCGAACTCCGGAGATGGGAACTTGCCCTTCAGTATATCCTCTCTTCTCGTCATCCGCCAGGCCTCAATCTCCGCTAATTTCAAGTTGCCGCCACTCATACCTCACCTGTCTTTCAACAACTTCTTTGCCTCTACACTTCTGCCTCGACTGACATCTCTGCCCAAACTCTTTGTCTTTAAATATGTCTGCTTGTGTCTGTATGTGTGGATGGATATGTGCGTGTGTGCGAGTGTATACCTGTCCTTTTTTCCCCCTAAGGTAAGTCTTTCCGCTCCCGGGATTGGAATGACTCCTTACCCTCTCCCTTAAAACCCACTTCCTTTCGTCTTCCCCTCTCCTTCCCTCTTTCCTGATGAGGCAACAGTTTGTTGCGAAAGCTTGAATTTTGTGTGTGTGTTTGTGTTTGTTTGTGTGTCTATCGACCTGCCAGCGCTTTTGTTCGGTAAGTCACCTCATCTTTGTTTTTATATATAATTTTTCCCACGTGGAATGTTTCCTTCCATTATATATATATATATATATATATATATATATATATATATATAATGGAAGGAAACATTCCACGTGGGAAAAATTTTTCCCACGTGGAATGTTTCCTTCCATTACATTGATATCATTAATTTGAATCCAACAATTACGTTTGTTATTGTCACTGTTGCATTTCGAAATCTTTTCTGTCATCTTATTTTCCTCTTTCTGTTTTTGCCAGTAGTTTCACTTTGTATTCACCTTCTCCTTTTTACCGTAATCTGCTATACTATTTTATCCCGCCTATATATATACCCAATAATACGTAACCCACTTCCAAACCATAACCAAAAAAATATTTTTTTTGCGGCTTTCAGCACTACCGCCGATATAATATCCACCGTTTCTAGTTCACAAACAGCTCCTTTCACCTTTTAAACAACCATTTCGGCCAGTTCTAATAACTTTCGCTTTATTTCCATTTCCGTTTTTCCCACATCACTGATCATTTTTAGCCGCTTCCCACAGGTTTTAACGCCATTATTTCTTCGTCAGACAATTGTTAGCCTCATTTTCATAATCTGCCACCACAATACCACTCCTTTTAATATACTACACGCAGTTTTTTCGAAATTTTCCCGAATTTCTCCGTCCTTTAACGTGTTTTGGCGGCAACACAACCACCTAACCTTTATGCACATCGTTGTCTACCAACCCAAGTCCAACATAGCCCAGCTGTAACCAACACCTTTTCGCCTTTTTTCATTCCAGATCGCCAGTTTCTTTCCGGTTCACCTTTATTTCTCCCCATATATTTTTATTTTTATTTTCATTTTCATTTCACCTCATGTTACACTTTCCACCTTCTAATACCATGTCACCCTCACAACACGCCCACAATGACCCCATTAAGTTTTATTTACATTCCCTCCGCAAAAATTAAAAATGGTCTGCTTGTGTCTGTATGTGTGGATGGATATGTGCGTGTGTGCGAGTGTATACCTGTCCTTTTTTCCCCCTAAGGTAAGTCTTTCCGCTCCCGGGATTGGAATGACTCCTTACCCTCTCCCTTAAAACCCACTTCCTTTCGTCTTCCCCTCTCCTTCCCTCTTTCCTGATGAGGCAACAGTTTGTTGCGAAAGCTTGAATTTTGTGTGTATGTTTGTGTTTGTTTGTGTGTCTATCGACCTGCCAGCGCTTTTGTTTGGTAAGTCACCTCATCTTTGTTTGGAAACTGTATTGCGAATAGATTTAGCAGTAAAGAAGCAATAAATTAGAACGTCATGCCTGATGCTAATTTTGTCTTCATGACCAGCAAAAGTGTGCTAAGTGATAATTTTTTCCTTTCATCATTTTGTGGCGGTTTCAGGGAGAAAAAGTTTTGTTGAGGATTGAAATTATGTGTAATCCTTGCTGGAAGCAACTAAGTGCTCTCATTCTCAAATAAACGAAGAATGAAGTCCTTGTATTTGCTTTTATTGTTATTATTATTATTATTATTATTATTATTACTACTACTATTACACTGGAGATTGAAGCTTGACTAATAATAATAGATCATTACTCCTGAATCCTTTCCTTAAGCGTTTCTCTTCCTTCAGCATCTATGCACATTGTCATTTTTTTCTTATCTTCTGACACCTTTTTTCTGGATGAAGAATTTAGACAATCAGATAGATATTCTCCTACATTTTTAGATTGTGTGTGTGTGTTTGCCTGCCTACTTCAGTTCTTGATTTGCTTACTGATATGTAAATACTATTCTTCTGTTACTAATATATATATATTACTACTGTCCTTGAGAAAGAGGAAGTTATAAATACACACAACACTGTGATTTTAAGAACTTCTACTTTCAAACTCAGGTGTCTTTAACATTTTTTGTTTATTTTGTGTAATACATTATCTTTGATGTATTATAAATAATGTAGGTGACCATGATATACAAATCTCTTCTTTGCTACTTATTCCAGAGATCTCACCCATTAATATTCTCATGTCAGGAGCATACATAAAACACAGTTTACACAATTATTGACAGATCAGTGCAATTTATATAATTTTTGACCAAAACTTGGCCACTTTCAGAGCATTTTCCGTTGCTTGGTTAAGGTCTTCTTTCGTGCAGTTGGATGGACATGATCAACACTGAAGCTTATGTTGAACAGCATGTTCTTCCCTGCAGTCACATTGGGTTTTGTTTTCTTCAATGTATCCCCATTTTGCCAGGTTAGTCCAGGATCTGACCTCAGCCTATTATAGGATTTCCAGATTGGCCAATTCTCATCACGACCAGGAGGGGAAAGATTCTGAAACTCTTTTCCAGTCAGGAAGTTAGGATGTCTCAGCCCTCTGTAGTTGCAGCCTGGCTTCTTCATCAGTGATTGTTAGTTTCTCCGATGTTCTGAGGAAACTTTTCCTTGACCTAAGTTGTTGTGGGTAGGCTTGTTGCCCGTGCTTGAGATGCTTTTTTTTTTTGTGTTCCAGTTTCGTTCTTTCCCTGGTTGCTGCTATTTCTCTTCGAACAGGTAGTAGTGCAATTCCTGCAAGGTGGTAGAGCCATTCGACTGGCAGCCTGTTGTAACTCTTCATGTGTTATTCAGGGCAATATCTACCTGTTTGGCATGTGTTGACTTATGCTAAACAGGACAGGCATACTCTGCTGCGGAGTAGCATAATGACATTGCAGAAGTTCAGTTGGTTTCAGTTTGGCTGCCCCACTGTGATCTGGCCTGTTTTCTCAGTAGGTTGTTCCTGGTGGAGACTTTTGATTTGAAATTCATGCAGTGTTTTTTGAACGTTAGAGATCTGCCAAGTGTTATTTCTAGATATTTTGGAGTGTCACAGTGTTCCAATTTGAACGCTGACCATTCTATCACTAACTTGTGGATGGTTTCCCTATTTCTCAGATGGAAAGCACACACTTGTGTCTTTGATGGGTTTGGTTTAGGTTGGTTTATTATGTAATATTTTGATAGATCTTAAAGAGCAATATTTAGGGTAATTTCCATTGAACTGAAGTTGTGCTTTGGTTTGCAGGGTGAGGTCATCAGTGTGCAAGAAGCTATGGGACTATGGGTTGGTCATTAGTGTATATTTAACAGAGCTGAAGCCAACACACTTCTCTTAGGAGGGTCACTTTTCTGTAGCCTCCATCATCTGCACTGTCCTTGGAGGTCAATGAAGAACCACTGGTTCTGCAGAAGATTGGTGATGAGCCTGGTGAGGCTGAAATCCTTGGTTAGGTTGTAGACCTTGTCTAATAATATTTGGTGGTTGACAGTGTCATATGCTGCTAAAAAGTCCGCAAATACCTCTTCTGTCACCGTACGGGCTTCAAATCCATCTTATATGAGCTGTGTAAGACTGAGTAATTGTCCTGTGCAGCTTTTTCAAGGGTGGAATCCAGCATGCTGAGGTATAAGCAAGGGATCAATAACATGTGAGAGACAGTTTAAAATCATTCTCTCTAGCAGTTATTAAAGGCAACACAGTAGTGCGATTGGTTTAAAATTCTTTGGACTATTTCCTTCTTTACCCGGTTTCAGTATAGCAATTATCAGCTCTTCAACCATATCTTTGGAATTTGACATCTGTCAACACATTTATTGAAGAGTTGGAGAATCCATTCCTTTGTTGCTAGTCCAGAGTGCTTGATTTGCTCAGTTAGTAGTTTGTGTTCTGTTTGCTTAGTGGGTGATGTTTTGGTATGTAGTGGTCTTAGTCGGATCATTGCCGAGGCATCACAGAAGTCTCCAGGGCTTATGATTGTCTTTTTTCAGATCCAGGTTTTCTGTTGTTTTAATCCATTTTTCACTTTTTGATTCTCTTATAGAAGAAATGGATTTTTTTGTTTCTATAGTTGTTACACTGAAAGTGTGTCTCTAAATAAGGTGCTATATTCTGTAAATAAGGCTGCCTGATGTGATGTGAGACCAGGGATGTAAGATCTTCGACAGCCATGAGGGACAGATGTTTTGGAACATCTCTTTACGGCCATGGTCAACATGTCATACTGCTCTGGTGTTGGTTCTATAAAAGACACTTTTTCAGACATCTGCCATGCCCACACAAGACTGTGAGTGTCACACCATGTACTGTGATCTTTTATGACTTTACAGAGAAGTGGTGATATTGCTTGTATCATTCAACTCAGTGTCATGTATTTGTTTGCGTGGTCAGTGGTCTCTAGTAGCAGCACTACAGCAAAATTGTGTCAGTGCCTCTTTGGAGCATTATTCTGATTCTGGCTTCTGTAGCTGAATTGCGATAGACGTCTTGTGCAAAAACTTGTGAAGATGTCTGGTGTGTTTTTGTACTGTCAATTAATTTCAGCTTATCAGCACATTGATTGAATTTTGTATTTTCCTAAATTTTCACCTCACAACAAGTGTGTAGAGCACTTTTAAAATTTTTCTGGTGAATTGCTGAACTTGTGGAGCCCAGATTGTATTTTTTTTTTTTTTTTTCATGGTCTTTGCTTCCTCTTTGCCTTGCGTCCCCCTCATATGAGATAGATACCTCTTTTTTTCTACATTTATACTCTGCAAGCCACCCAACGGTGTGTGGCAGAGGGCACTTTACGTGCCACTGTCATTACCTCCCTTTCCTGTTCCAGTCGTGTATGGTTTGCGGGAAGAACGACTGTGTGAAAGCCTCCGCGCGTGCTCTAATCTCTCTAATTTTACATTCGTGATCTCCTCGGGAGGTATAAGTAGGGGGAAGCAATATATTCGATACCTCATCCAGAAACGCACCCTCTCGAAACCTGGCGAGCAAGCTACACCGCGATGCAGAGCGCCTCTCTTGCAGAGTCTGCCACTTGAGTTTGTTAAACATCTCTGTAACGCTATCACAATTACCAAATAACCCTGTGATGATTTTACATTCGTGATCTCCTCGGGAGGTATAAGTAGGGGGAAGCAATATATTCGATACCTCATCCAGAAACGCACCCTCTCGAAACCTGGCGAGCAAGCTACACCGCGATGCAGAGCGCCTCTCTTGCAGAGTCTGCCACTTGAGTTTGTTAAACATCTCTGTAACGCTATCACAATTACCAAATAACCCTGTGATGAAACGCGCCGCTCTTCTTTGGATCTTCTCAATCTCTTCCGTCAACCCGATCTGGTACGGATCCCACACTGATGAGCAATACTCAAGTGTAGGTCGAACGAGTGTTTTGTAAGCCACCTCCTTTGTTGATGGACTACATTTTCTAAGGACTCTCCCAATGAATCTCAACCTGGTACCTGCCTTACCAACAATTAATTTTATATGATCATTCCACTTCAAATCGTCCCGCACGCATACTCCCAGATATTTTACAGAAGTAACTGCTACCAGTGTTTGTTCCGCTATCATATAATCATACAATAAAGGATCCTTCTTTCTAAGTGTATTCGCAATACATTACATTTGTCTATGCTAAGAGTCAGTTGCCACTCCATGCCTATCCGCTGCAGATCTTCCTGCATTTCGCTACAATTTTCTAATGCTGCAACTTCTCTGTATACTACAGCATCATCCGCGAAAAGCCGCATGGAACTTCCGACACTATCTACCAGGTCATTTATAAATATTGTGAAAAGCAACGGTCCCGTAACACTCCCCTGTGGCACGCCAGAGGTTACTTTAACGTCTGTAGACGTCTCTCCATTGATAACAACATGCTGTGTACTGTTTGCTAAAAACTCTTCAATCCAGCCACACAGCTGGTCTGATATTCCGTAGGCTCTTACTTTGTTTATCAGGCGACAGTGCGGAACTGTATCGAACGCCTTCCGGAAGTCAAGAAAAATAGCATCTACCTGGGAGCCTGTGTCTAATATTTTCTGGGTCTCATGAACAAATAAAGCGAGCTGGGTCTCACACGATCACTGTTTCCGGAATCCATGTTGATTCTTACATAGTAGATTCTGGGTTTCCAAAAACGACGTGATACTCGAGCAAAAAACATGTTCTAAAATTCTAAAACAGATCGACGTCAGATATATAGGTCTATAGTTTTGCGCATCTGATCGAAGACCCTTCTTGAAGACTGGGACTACCTGTGCTCTTTTCCAATCATTTGGAACCTTCCGTTCCTCTAGAGACTTGCGGTACACGGCTGTTAGAAGGGGGGCAAGTTGTTTCGCGTACTCTGTGTAGAATCGAATCGGTATCCCGTCACGTCCAGTGGACTTTCCTCTGTTGAGTGATTCCAGTTGCTTTTCTAGTCCTTGGACACTTATTTTGATGTCAGCCATTTATTCGTTTGTGCGAGGATTTAGAGAAGGAACTGCAGTGCTGTCTTCCCCTGTGAAACAGCTTTGGAAAAAGGTGTTTAGTATTTCAGCTTAACACGTGTCATGCTCTGTTTCAATGCCGTCATCATCCTGGAGTGTCTGGATATGCTGTTTCGAGCCACTTACTGATTTAACATAAGACCAGAACATCCTAGGATTTTCTGTCAAGTCGGTACATAGAATTTTACTTTCGAATTCACTGAACGCTTCTCGCATAGCCCTCCTTACGCTAACTTTGACATCGTTTAACTTCTGTTTGTCTGAGAGGTTTTGGCTGTGTTTCAACTTGGAGTTGAGCTCTCTTTGCTTTCGCAGTAGTTTCCTAACTTTGTTGTTGTACCATGGTGGGTTTTTTCTGTCCCTCACAGTTTTACTCAGCACGTATCTGTCTAAAACGCATTTTACGATTGCCTTGACCTTTTTCCATAAACACTCAACATTGTCAGTGTCGGAACAGAAATTTTCGTTTTGATCTGTTAGGTAGTCTGAAATCTGCCTTCTATTACTCTTGCTAAACAGATAAACCTTCCTCCCTTTTTTTATATTCCTATTAACTTCCATATTCAGGGATGCTGCAACGGCCTTATGATCACTGATTCCCTGTTCTGCACATACAGAGTCGAAAAGTTCGGGTCTGTTTGTTATCAGTAGGTCCAAGATGTTATCTCCACGAGTCGGTTCTCTGTTTAATTGCTCGAGGTAATTTTCGGATAGTGCACTCAGTATAATGTCACTCGATGCTCTGTCCCTACCACCCGTCCTAAACATCTGAGTGTCCCAATCTATATCTGGTAAATTGAAATCTCCACCTAAGACTATAACATGCTGAGAAAATTTATGTGAAATGTATTCCAAATGTTCTCTCAGTTGTTCTGCCACTAATGCTGCTGAGTCAGGAGGTCGGTAAAAGGAGCCAATTATTAACCTAGCTCGGTTGTTGAGTGTAACCTCCACCCATAATAATTCACAGGAACTATCCACTTCTACTTCACTACAGGATAAACTACTACTAACAGCGACGAACACTCCACCACCGGTTGCATGCAATCTGTCCTTTCTAAACACCATCTGTACCTTTGTAAAAATTTCGGCAGAATTTATCTCTGGCTTCAGCCAGCTTTCTGTACCTATAACGATTTCAGCTTCGGTGCTTTCTATCACCGCTTGGAGTTCCGGTACTTTACCAACGCAGCTTCGACAGTTTACAATTACAATACCGATTGCTGCTTGGTCCCTGCATGTCCTGACTTTGCCCCGCACCCGTTGAGGCTGTTGCCCTTTCTGTACTTGCCCAAGGCCATATAACCTAAAAAAACTGCCCAGCCCACGCCACACAACCCCTGCTACCCGTGTAGCCGCTTGTTGCATGTAGTGGACTCCTGACCGATCCAGCGGAACCCGAAACCCCACCACCCTATGGCGCAAGTCGAGGAATCTGCAGCCCACACGGTCGCAGAACCGTCTCAGCCTCTGATTCAGAGCCTCCACTCGGCTCTGTACCAAAGGTCCGCAGTCAGTCCTGTCGACGATGCTGCAGATGGTGAGCTCTGCTTTCATCCCGCTAGCGAGACTGGCAGTCTTCACCAAATCAGATAGCCGCCGGAAGCCAGAGAGGATTTCCTCCGATCCATAGCGACACATATCATTGGTGCCGACATGAGCGACCACCTGCAGATGGGTGCACCCTGTACCCTTCATGGCATCCGGAAGGACCCTTTCCACATCTGGAATGACTCTCCCCGGTATGCACACGGGGTGCACATTGGTTTTCTTCCCCTCTCTTGCTGCCATATCCCTAAGGGGCCCCATTACGCGCCCGATGTTGGAGCTCCCAACTACCAGTAAGCCCACCCTCTGCGGCCGCCCGGATCTTCCAGACTGAGGGGCAACCTCTGGGACAGGACAAGCAGCCATGTCAGGCCGAAGATCAGTATCAGCCTGAGACAGAGCCTGAACCGGTTCGTCAGAAAAACTGGAGAGGCCTTCCGTTCAGCCCTCCGGAATGTCTTTCGCCCCCTGCCACACCTTGAGACGACCTCCCACTCTACCACAGGTGAGGGATCAGCCTCAATGCGGGCAGTATCCCGGGCAACCACAGTCGTAGTCCGATCGGGGGATGCGTGGTACAGGCTGGCCGTCCCCGACAAACCCCCATCCGGACCCCCACAGTGATGCCCATTGGCAACAGCCTCAAGCTGTGTGACCGAAGCCAACACTGCCTGAAGCTGGGGATGCGTGGTACAGGCTGGCCGTCCCCGACAAACCCCCATCCGGACCCCCACAGTGATGCCCATTGGCAACAGCCTCAAGCTGTGTGACCGAAGCCAACACTGCCTGAAGCTGGGAGCCAAGAGATGCCAACTCAGCCTGCATCCGAACACAGCAGTTCTACATCTACATGTCTCAAAGCCGCCCTCCCCCCCAACCCCCCAACTATTTACTCTTTCGTTCCTTGAAGAATGAACTTGGTTTTAAAAGCTAGAATGCTGATATTATTCAGTTTTATGTGTTTGTATCAATTGTTGAGAGATTAGCACTCAGTAAACAGAAGAATTTCTTATTTTTTGTGTGTTACACATTTTCTCTGCACTTGGATTCCCTTGGATGCATATCCTAATGTCATGTGCAATACATTCAGTGTGCTGTCTGGAAACTTTTGGTCACATAGTGTGTAATGTTTGAAGACTTCATTTATTTTCTTGGCCAATTATAATCCACATGTTGTTAAAATGATTAAATGTGAATTTAGTTTCATCACACATTGCATACTGCATTTTATAAGATGCAGCCCACATTCATGTCAATTAAAAGTATCTTGTTTTGCATTTAAGTGTATGGGTACACATACATAATTTCTGCAAATCCTAACAACATTGATGAATAACTATTAGGAAACCGTGCTTCACCCTTGAAATGAAGGGTACTCTATTTCCTTAATATTTATTTTATTTCTGTAAGTGTTGACTGAAAATGTGGCCACTTTAAAGAAATTAAAGTGTTAGCTTAGACATTATTGATTACTTAGGAGCTTACAATCAGTGCATACCACATTTTTTCCCCCAATTGCCATGGACAGTCAAAGTAATTTACTTGCTTGTGGCACAGTGTTCACACCATTTGTTTTGGCATTTCTCTTGTAAGAAATAATTTTATAATCTCATATTGAATTGCCAAGGGAAAGAAATATCAGTGTTGATGTTCATTTTATAAGCGGTATGAGAGGCTTGTTGGTAGAGTGTATCATTCTGATATTGGACTATTTATGTCGTATACATGCGGGTCTAATTATGAATGAGTTTGCCTTTCAGTATAAGAAGTGCAGTGACAAAATGTTAAAATAATATTATGAGAAGGAAAGTTGCTACTCTCCATATTGCGGAGATGCTTAGTTGCAGATAGGTACAACAAAACACAACAGCAGTCTCGGGCAACTGAAACCACACTGCCAGGGCTGTGTGGTTTCAGTTGCCTGAGACTGCAGTTTTGTGTGTGCGCGCGCGCGCGCGCGCGCGCGCGTGTGTGTGTGTGTGTGTGTGTGTGTGTGTGTGTGTGTGTGTGTGTGTCTATATATGTGAGAGCCTTTATGTTGTGCCTATCTGCGACTCGGCATCGCCGCTATATGATGATTAGCAACTTCCCTTCTCATAATATTGTTACATTCCATCCTGTATTTTCCATTGTTTAAAAATGTTAAAGTAGTTTCAGAAAGTGTGTGATATTGTATTCCAACATTATGCTGCATGTTGTGGTCAATATTTTTCATCACATTTAGACTGGCCGTGCCATACATGTTTTCAACAGTGTAAAATCTAAGCCCATCTTTAAAATTAGACTTCCTGCTTATCATTGTGCCACTAGCGCTGCTTTGTGTTGTGTAACACATTGCAATCTTGAAATTTTTTCAGTGTGAATTACCAGCTGAAAGAGCATCATGTGCTGGTAAGTGTAATTATTGTATAAATTGGCATCTGTATAGAGGGCAAATGAGGGGTGGGGGGCAGATTTGATTCTTCTCTTTTTTTCTCCAGTCCTCTGAATGAGGTTCATACCAAAGTTTTTTATTTAATCTCACTTTGTGCAGAGACTGAATCGGTAACTCAATCTTTTTCTTCCTGCAGCATTCACTCACTTTGCTATTTGTTAGTCATTTAATACTTCACACATCTGTTATTTTCTCTGGTTCTCTACATATTTTGTTTTCATGTCTCATATATTTTCTTCAGTGACAGAATAATTGGATTAAAGAAACTGGGCTAGCCATTTTTAAAAGCATCTGTTCATTACCTGATGTTTCCTTGTTTTCTTCTGTGTACAATGTGTTTCCCCAAAGACACTAGATATTTTTTTTAATGAGACATTTTAGTGAAAGCCTCTAACAATATTCTGTGTACGTCTATCATGCTTTTTTGTCTCATGCTGTTTTATATTTATTTTATTTATTGTTTTACATTTGCTATTATTAGAAGAATGAATTGAATTTTATGGCATTGTGATAAGATGATGCAAATGATACTTGTTGGCTCCCAGGTTATATCAGCTCGTCAGAGAGATATACTATATTGTCTGCATGAATCTGGAAGCGTCAGCGTGAAATTTAGACGCCGTCAAGTCTCGTGTGCTGCATCTCCACTGGATGCTGCTCCTGGTAGCATTAGCAGCATTGGTGAGTGCGGTGAATGTTACAAACAATGATACCTTTTGTTTTCGTGAATGAATTTGGTGACAGATGAAGACATAAAGGCTGGGCAAACCTAACATATGTTGACCGTTACACTATCAGACTGTAACACAGATTACTGAACTTCCAGAGGCTTTTTTTGAAATGTACTCCATCTACCCAATGCCTCCAATCTCACTTACTCCAATAGTGTGTGAGTTTCCTCATACTCTCATTGTATGATTCTTCCTCCATCCATGTTCTGTTGTCTGTTGAACTATGAGGAAAAGGGAAGTTTTGCTGCAAACATTTTAGTTAAAATTATATACTCAACTAAAACTCAAGTGCAATGTAAGGAAAATGCTCTAGCATTTGAGACACCTGAGCATGGGTCATACATCAGCTTGTCTTTGGCTCTTTTTCCATTTCTCTTGTGTCTTGATATTTGCAATATTGTAGCTCATTACTGTCAACTACATTCACTATATGATCCTTTTTGCCAATTCTTGTTTAACTCTCATATTGAGAGTTAAACAATATGTACTGTTGTTGGAATATCCATAATATGTTTATGTTTAGTTGGAGAACTGCGCCATTGTAGACGCAGTTATCAAAATAGTGCAAAAAACTTCTCTATGAATTTATATTATTAAACTAAGTATATTTCATTGCCATAGTTACTAACCTATAATCAGTTGACATGCAGCCATCTTTTGATACAAATCACATTAAATAGACTGTAAGATGATTATTTCCACATAATTATTGTATGTGAATGTGGACTTTCCTGGCATATACTGCTGATGAAATCTTCTTGTGCTTTGATCCAGGCGGCTACCTTAAAATTCAATGATGTTTCAACGAGTGTGACACTCATCAAAATGTTGCGAAATTTCAACACAGCCACCCGGATGGAAACCCTAGAGGATTCTATAATCACTATTATACATCGTACAAATAGCCTATGGTACAAATAGCGTAACAGACTGCTGTCAGATATCTGGTAGGACATTAGGAATCACCACGTGTTCAAAACTAAAGTAAAAGAGTACCTTCTTGATCACTCGCATAATGTATCAGAATATTTGCATTCAGGGACATAAATTATGCTGAGCACTTATTTTCACATTAAACAGCTTTAACTTTACTAGTGTATGTGTAGGGAGAAAGAAAGCACAAACATATATTTATCAGCAAGGGCTGTATGTGACAGCCATTGCCAACAGAACACAGTAGCCTGTTTTTGTTTCAAACAAAATGGTTTTTAATGTGCAACATTATGGGCTAATTCAGTAGAGTGGCCCCACATTAATCTAGTGTGATATTTGGTTTAACATTATGTAGCAAAAGGGATTACAAAATGCACCTGTACTCCAGCTGCTAGTGGACATAAGCTGAACTGAATATTGCACTAGATTAATTATAGACCACTGTAACGAGGAAGAAACCATCTTTTTCTATTGATACTGGGCATCATATTAAATCTGTAATGTTTGCCAAAACAGCAGAGAAAATTTGTGTTGCAACTTTTAGGAGAGCCTGGAATTTTGTGTGTCCATTCAGTAGAGTGACCCTAAAGTAAGCTAGTTCCATATACAGTTTAACAGTAAGTATTAACAGTCAGCACAATGAGGAGCATAACCAGCATTCCAGCAGCAGCTGAGTAGTGCCATTGTGTGTTGGTAGCTTATAAGCAGTGTGACGAGGACTCCCACACTAGAAAGGGCAATCTGGACAAGGGAGACATAGTGAACGAATGTTTAACAAACTTCAGAGTTCTATTGTTATTGAGCTATCAAAAGCAAGCCACATAGCCACATTACTAGTACAGCATGCTACAGTTATCATATTCAAGACTTTTGTCAGACCGACTTGTGTGGCAGCTGGTGCTGAGGGGGATGTATGTAATACTGCTGGAGCACTGTTTATTCTTTGTGTTTTACTGGCCCTGTTAATAAAAAGCTTTAAACTGAATATCACACTGGACTAATTTGGGATTGAGCCATTGAATGTGTAGGTAAATTTCCTTCAAAAATAATTTTGATTGTAATGCAAAATAAACTGATGTTTTCCATTAATGCTGATCAGTGTGTGAAACATGTGATGATCAGTTTTTGTTTAGGCTGACACCATCAAACACTGTAAAAAGAAGTGGCAAATACCTGTTGAAACAGTAGAGTAATGCACACGGCAGCTTTTAAGACACACTTGATGTGTATGTATGTGTAAGTAATTCTCACAATTATCAATGTGAGTGGATTAGAACTAGTTGTAATTGATTCTTAGTAAAAGTAATGGGAGCAGTGTGTTGTGATGGGTAATTTGACTTGTTCTCCATCCCTGAAGACCTTCCTTCAAATGTTCAAATGTGTGTGAATTCCTAAAGGACCAAACTGCTTAGGTCATTGGTCCCTAGTCTTACAGACTACTTAAACTAACTTTTGCTAAGGACAACACACACACACACACACACACACACACACACACACACACACACACACGAGGGAGGACTCGAACCTCCGGCAGGAGGGGCCGCGCAGTCCGTGACATGACGCCTCAAACCGCACGGCCACTCCTCATGGCAGACGTTCCTTCATAATAGAACACAATGTGTTACTAAATGAATGAAAAACTGAACTTTACTGTTGATCACTCAAGAAAAAGACTCCCTCTCTCTAGGTTATTTATTAAACTACAGATGTTGAAAATTCTCTGAGGACATTTATCTGAAAACCAGTGCTTTAAGTATGTTTGCAAGGAATAGTATTCTTCTGTTAGAATACAAGCACATCAGAATATGAAAAATGTTTACACTGCTACCTGTGCTGTGTAAAATATCTGTGCTTGAAGGAGTTAAGCATGAAGTTCAGATTTCTACATGCCTGACTATGGCGTAGTTTCCCACTTTGCTGAGTATTGCACTCACACAGTATTTCATTGTGCTTGTTTCCATTACATATTTAAGATGATACTGTATCACTATAATTATTGCTGTTAAATTCATCAAGCAACATGCCAGTGTTATTATATTGAAAAATGTTATTTATTTCAGATACTGGAGCTTTGGCGTCTGATCCATTCTTAGAAATGTTTTATGAACAGCGTTGTCAAAGTGAAGTCATAAGGCATTCGAAAGGATCAAAAATTCTTGGTATGGCGATAAGCCCAGTTTGTGAAAGAAGAGTTGGTAAGTTGATAGCAGATTGGAGTATATTTTTTTGCCACTCTAAATATTTGTTTTCCCTTTCTGTCACATAATAAATATATTTTGGTTTTTCTAAGCACTGTTCATCAGCACTGGCAAAGTGGTGTTATTGGAAATGCAAGTAGCTGCAGGAGAAATTGCATTTCCATTGAATACCAGCCCAGGAGAACAAATGAAAAGATCCAAACTCTCTCCTCGTCAGGAGACACTAGAGGAACTTGTTGGACCTCTTTTAAATGTATGTTTCTATCCATTTACTACTGAATTATGAGACTACTTTGAAGTGCATATTATGAAACAATATTGTTTGAACAATATGTGTTAGAATAAAATGGGGAAAAATCAATTCCAGCAAATTTTCTTTGACAGTAACAAGAACCTGTTATTAAATACAGCTGTGCAAATTTTCTTATTTATGGTAGCACAGATTTTGTAGTGTATTGAGCTATGGATACAGTGTATAGTTTCTTCTTTCTTCTTTATGTCATGGTAAATTATTGTAATACCAACTGATTCCAAAATGTTGTCAATAATAGCCAGAAGCTTATTACAATGACGAGAAATAACATTACAGTTTGTAATGTAGCACTGGAATTTAATGATCTTCAGGGTTTGTTAGAACAACATGGTGAGTAATTTTATACCAGGAACTTGTGTTTTTTAGTTGTTTATTACAAAGCTAGATCAGTAGTGACTCTGGAACTGTGGCAGATGGAACCAATTATATATTCATTAAGTTAAGTAGTCTAAATGTTGGCTTTCAGAAATACAATCTACTGTATAGTGATGGGTCATGGACTATCTTACATGCTTGTTTATCACTTTCGGCATTAAACTTCAGCAATTGCTGAAACAAACATAGCAAATGCAGCCATGCAAATGTGTTAATCTAGATTCTTCACGTGACTCCCAGAAATAGTAATCCAGTAGTATCACACCCGCTGACCAAGTTGGCCAGAATACAAGATTATAACATCCAGCCTTATTGTTACACAAATAATATACCAAGGTGATCCTGACAATGAAGGAATAAGAGGGGAATTAAAATTTATTCTCAGTGATAATTTTCATGTGTGATTTGTGCCTAAATGACACCCTGTTGTGTGTATATCTACAGTCACAGTAGCAAGACGAATTTAATCAATTATAATAAATGACTGAAGATGTTATGTCCCTGTCTTCGTATCTCTAAGTAAATTCCTAATCACTGACAAAAAATTTGTCAATAGAATTTGTTTGCAACCTGCACAGGAATGAGTTACTGTTCAAAGATATTTCGAATGTTTTATAATGTAAACATTTATTTCTTCAGTTTCAAGATATGTAAAGTAGGAAAGAAATTATTAAACTTAAAATACTATATCATAATACAGTGTGACATTTCTGTTTGCCACTTTGCATTACACTGCAAACAGGAGCTACCTAAAAGTTTTCCATGGTGTCCTGATGTTCAGTAGTTTGTAACACTTGTTTCAAGGTAGAATCAGAATGTTTGTGAATTTGTTCACGAATCCTGCTGTCTGGCACATTGCAAGTAATTGCATCACCAATCATTGTGTCACTATAGTACTGTCCACAGCTACATTGAAAACAACACTGTCATGTCAAACCCTGAAGTTCAGTGACTCACTGATAGTATGTCTGTTCTGGCTTTTTCCGCAATCGAAAGAAGTTGTAACAAACTGCTGAGTGAGGCAGTAAACTCCAGTGTCATCCATTGACAAGAAATAAGGAAGTTTCACAGTACCTTGCACTTGATATGTAGTGTGATGAGCATTGACCTGAGCTTAGTACTCGTTCTACTCCTCTTGCTGGTCATTGAAAGTTCGGAACAATGGAATGCATGGAAGTGGTGCCATGGATGTGGCTGGCTGTTGTGGGGTTGATGCAGCAGCAGCTTGTACATTAATGAGCTGCTGGACTGCCATCATCAACTGTGACATTTGATTTTTCTGAAACTGAATAAAGTGCATTAGATCAAAGCCAGCAACAGCTGGTGGTGTAGGCACTGGTGTCGTAGGAGGTGGGTTAGAGGCCATTTTAATGAGAGGAGCACTGCAACAAAGTAAATATACACAGTTAATGAAAGTGTTGTGGCTATTCTGCAAAAAAAGAACCCATTTAGCAGTAACACACCTCTGAAAGGAAGTAGAGAAATATAAGTGATGAGTTGTGATGGAGTGGTGTAGAATGAAGGTGTCATTGCTTCTGGAATCCTTGTCACCAGATGTTGTTTTGACTACTGTGCTGTCAGTGATGACACATAAAAGGAATTTTTGTAAGCTACCATTGTCCTTTGCATAATCTATGAGCAGTTTGTAGCAAATTACTGTTTGTGATTTAGTTACTGTAGCAGATTTTCTAACTTATTATGTTACATCTAGGTTTCCCTTAAAGAGGGGTAGCCCAACATATTATCTGCATTTATCATAAATTAATTCTGTTTTCAACTTTGCTTAGAACTATAATTAACCTCAAAACGTTTTAGGAAACTAGTAGTTTTTACCCCAGGTTTTTGTGTTGAATTAATAAAAAAAAATCTCGTTTTATGTATTTGCTTCAATTCTTATAGGGAATTAGCAACTTTTTAGCTCAACAGGTTAAAAGATAATCAGTGGGCTTAATTTAAAGTTATTTGTTCGCTGCCTTATAAATACATTGCACCACCCAAAATGCAGTCCCACTGTGAATGCTGTTCTTGAACATAGGAGGAATTGGTTGACATTTGTAAGCAGCTGAAAATCGCCCTGACTACAGTCAGATTACTGGCAGCTGCTGTGAATTGGTGTGTTTGAAGAGCTCCTGAGAGTAGTGTACCTGTGATACCTGTACCAGAGGTACTTCACGTATATCCTCTCTTGTGGATCCTGTCTCCTCTGCAGAAAGTACAATGTCTGCTATTACTCATCCACTTGGCCATGAGTGGTGTGTCAATGGTAGATCTAGGTGTCCTCTTCAGGATGGACTGGGACCAGGGGGGACTCAGGGTGTTGTACAGGTCCCCCTAACCAACAAGTTTGAAGTGCTGTCTTTAACTGAAACTGTGCCAGTGGAATTCACTTCACCTCTTTTTGGAGGAACTTGTTTTGTCCAGTGTCAGGAGGAGATAAACGGAAAAGGTTAGGGGCCTATTAAAAATGGTTCAAATGGCTCTGAGCTCTATGGGACTTAACATCTGAGGTCATCAGTCCCCTAGAACTTAGAACTACTTAAACGTAACTAACCTAAGGACATCACACACATCCATGCCCGAGGCAGGATTCGAACCTGCGACCGCAGCGGTCGCGCGGTTCCAGACTGAAGTGCCTAGAACCGCTCAGCCACACCGGCCGGCAGGGGCCTAATAATCATCAATAGTTCAGACATACGGGTAATGATGGTACCCTTTTGGGAAATGGCAGCAAAGGATGGGAAAGGTCACCAGGTGCACTCAGTAAGTATGCTTGGGGGCCTCATTCACATGTTGGAGAGGCTATTAGAGAAGCCATTGAGAGAACAGGGTGCAAGCAGCTACATAGAGTGGTGCACATTGGAACAAACAATGCCTGTCATCTCGGGTTTGAGGTCACTCTTGGGTCATTCCAGGGACTGGCAGAGAAGGCTGAGAAGATCGGCTTTGCGCATGGAGTTTCAACGAAGCTCACAATTTGCAGCATCGTCCCCAGTTCTCCGTTGAGTAGAAGGACTGAACCAGAGACTTCGAAAGTTCTGTTGCATGCTAGGCTACGACTTCCTGGACTTGTACCCTGAGGTTGAGAACTGTAGGGGCCCCCTTAAAGGGTCAGGTGTGCATTACACATCAGAGGCTGCTACTTAGGTAGCCAACTGTGTGTGGGGTGCACACAAGGTTTTTTTTTTTTAGAGAACCTCCTTCCAAAGATAACAATAGCTGTAGGAAACCCAGAAGTATCGGTGCAAGACCAAAAGAAATGCCACCCATAGGTGAGAGTATTAAAATCCTGATGCTAAACTGCCAACAGATTTGCAACAAAATGCGAGTTTGGAGCGCTCCTGAAAAGCAGTGAAGCTCACGTAATACTAGGCACAGAAAGCTGGTTGAAACGTGAAATAGATAACAGTGAGATTTTTTAGGAAAATTTAAGTGTATATTGAAAGAGTAGGCAAATTGGAAATGGAGGTGGTGTATTTGTCACAGTAGACAAGAAACTCAAATCCACTGAGGTAGAAATTGAAGCTGCATGTGAGATTGTTTGGGCAAGATTCTTCAGTATTGATGATGGGCATAAAATGATAATTGGATCCTTCTATCACCCATCACACTCATCTCATGATGTAACAGAAAACTTTAGAGAAAAAAATCATTAGTGGAGACTTTAATCATCCAACAATTAACTGGAAAAAATTACAGTTTTGTTAAACTTTACAAAATGCTTTCTCTGAAAACTGCCTAGAGCAGACCTATTTGAGGATGTCCACGTCGAAACTGGTGTTGGTGACCATGATGTGGTTGTGTAACAAAGATTTCCAAAGTACAAAGGACAAATAAAACAAGCAGAAAGATGTATATGTTCAGTAAACTAGATAAAGAATCAGTAGTGTCATATCTCAATCAGGAACTTGAAATTTTCAGCACAGGTCAGGAGCATGTAGAAGAACTCTGGCTCAAATTTAAAAGAATAGTTGACCACACACTGGATGTACCCAGCAGAACAGTTCATAATGGGAGGAAACCTCTGTGATATACAGTCACTGTAAAGAAACTTCTAAAGAACCAGAGATTGCTGCATAATTGATGTAAAAGAAAAGTGTAGGGCTATAGATGCAGATAATGAATGAAACACATTTGGCTGTCAAGAGAACAAAGTGTGATGCCTTCAATGACTACCATAGCAGAATATTATGAAATGAAAGAGAGTAAAGTGTGATGCCTTCAATGACTACCATAGCAGAAACTTATCAAATGATATTTCTCAAAACTCAAAGAAATTCTGGTCATATGTAAAGGTTGTTAATTGCACCAAAGTAAGTGTCCAGTTCCTGGTGATTGAGGGCAGTGAAGCAAAAGCTGAAATGCTCAACTCCATTTTCAAATGTTCCTTTAAAAAGGAAAATCCAGGAGAACTGTCTTAATTTACTTCTTGTACCACTGAAAAAACAATTGAAATAAGAAACAGCTGAAAGCATTAAAGTTGAACGAAGCTCCATGGACCGATGGAGTCCTTGTCAGATTCTATACTGAATTTGTGGCTGAGTTAGCTCCTCTTCTAACTGTAATCTATTGTAAGTCCCACAAACAAAAACTGTGCCCATTTCTTGGAAAAAGGCATGGGTCACACCCGTCTGCAAGAACGGTAGTAGAAGTGATCCACAAAACTGCCGTCTAATATCCTTGACAGATTTGTTGTAGAATTGTAGAACATATTCTGAGTTCAAACATAATGAGATATCTTGAACAGAATGATCTCCTCAAAGCCAACCAGCATGTATTTCAAAAACGTCGATCATATGGAACCCAACTTGCACTTTTCTCACATTACATACTGAAAGCTTTGGATCAAGGCAGTCAGTTAGACACTGTATTTCTCGATTTCTGAAAAGCATTTTACTCAGTACCACACCTATGCTTATTGTCAAAAGTATGATCATATGGGGTATCAAGTGAAATTTGTGTCTGGGTTGAGGACTTTTTGATAGGGAGGATGCAACATGTAGGGAAGAATGCAACATGTTATCTTGGATGGAGAGTCATTGTCAGATGTAGAAGTAACTTCGGTTGTGCACCAGGGAATGTGTTGGGACTCTTGCTGTTCATGTTGTACATTAATAACCTTGCATACAGTGTTAACAGTAAAATCAGTCTATTTGCAGATGGTTCAGTTATCTGTAATTAAGTAATATCTGAAAGAAGCTGCATACATATTCAATCATATCTTGATAAGATTTCAAAGTGTTGCGAAGACTGGCAACTTGTTTTAAATGTTCAGATATGAAAAATTTTGCACTTCACAAAACAAAAAAATGTAGTATCCTATGACTATAAAATCAATGAGTCACTGATGGAATTACCCAGCTCATACAAATACATGGTTATAACACTTTGTAGGGATATGGAATGGAATGATCACATAGGTTCAGTCATGGGTAAAGCAGATGTTGGTAGAATACTGGGGAAGAGCAATTAATCAACAAAGGAGATTTCTTACAAATCACTCATGTGACCAATTCATGTGTTGAACATATTCAGAGGAGGACAGCAAGAATGGTTACAGGTTTGTTTAGTTCGTAGGAGAGTGTCACAAAGATATTGAAGGAGCTGAATTGGAAGACTCTTAAAGATAGACGTAAACTATCCTGAGAAAGTCTATTAGCAAAGTTTTTCAAGAACCGGCTTTAAATATTACTCTAGGAATGTACTACAACCTCCTATATGTCACTCACATAGGGATCGTGAATATAAAATTAGAATAATTACTGCACGCACAGATACAGTCAATCATTCTTCCTGCACTCCATACTTGAATGGAATAGGAAGAAACCCTAATAACTGGTACAGTGGGGCATACCCTCTGCTGTGCACCTCACAGTGGTTTGCAGAGTATAGCTATGGATGTAAAAGGTGGGAAGTTGCGATGGCCGGTGGTAGGACTACCAAATCATCTGAACAAAACACTTTCTAATTAATAGAAAACTTTATTTCTGTAAATAAAATAAACATAACTTAATTTGATTTCTATGCTTCTTGTGCCTCCTACATACAAGTATTTTACTCTTTATTACTACTCACAGAACGCAAGCTAAGTAACATCTTCATGTTACTCAGTACTGATGCTCTCCAAGTCTGCGACCAAACTAGGGCCGACCAACGGTGCACGGCTGGTTAAATCAGCGTTGACAGAGGGCGCTGAACTCTGTTTTCCTAGAGAAGTAGCACTGCTTGCTCTTTCCATTGGTGTGAGGTTCAGAGGCTTCTTGAAAGTCCTTTTTGACTTGCCCTTTATAGTTTTCTTAATACAAATTTTTTTGCTTGAGTTTGTTTTTTTGAATAATTTCAACTTCTTTAAAGGATTCAGAAAGATGTTGATGCCAGTTTTGTCCTCAGTTCCCCATTTGAGCTGTACTAATGATGGAGAAAGGAAATCACTTACCTTCTTTTTGAAGTGAGAATACTTTCAGAGAAAATCGGTACAGAACATCATGTAAATGTATATACGCATTGTACATTTAGTAACAAATAGCTTCATTTAAAATTGTGCATGATATTTCGGAACTTGTAGATTGAACTTCAAGTACTCTGGTTTCCACAACATCTACTTAAATCCTTTCATGTGACTTCTTGTGTTGGCTGTTAACCAAAATGATATTATACATGATATTTGCAAAAAGGTATGATAAAAATAAATTATTCTTAGCTGAAAATAACTCTGGATACAATTATAGGTCCAAAATTGACAAAATGCACTGCTGTTCCAACTCATAGCGCTTAATGTAAGTAAGTGATGTGAATTAATTTAAGGTAAATGTCCATAGGCATTCAAGTTGAATGAATTCACGTTTAAAGACCTAGCCTAAGTAGATATCATCAGGACCAGAAAGCTAAGAATTTCTGTTGAAACTTCAGTGAATTATATCAGAAGCTGAAAGAACAAATGAATGATGCCAGTGAAAGTCAAGAAAGGTATTTCACTTCCTTGCACAAAGTATCACATACCTACTGCCAAAAGATTCACAAACTGGAGACCTACCAGGTTACCATCTCATTACCAATTTAACAAGATTTATAATAATAGTTATTGTTATCACATTGTGGTTGTTGTTGCCGTTGCTGCCATTGCTGCATTTCTGAAGGTACTGGGATAAAAACAGTATCTTGTTGAACAGTTGGGAACATGCAAGAAATATACCAAATATTGGGAAGAACTACTATACAGTGTGTGTAGCTAGATTTGTAAGATGTGTTGAAATTCATTTGTAGCCTATGTAGAATATTGTACTATACAGTTTGTGAAAAAACCACAACCTCTGCTGATGGGTGTAAAGACATTTCATTGTTGAAATACATGATAACTTTTTGGGATATTAAAAAGCATATTGAATACAGATGCATTCAGCTTTTGAGAAATCAAATGGATTCAGATTATGAGAAGTAACCTCATCAAAATTCACATTGCATATGATACTATCTCCGTTTTATTATTATTATTATATTTTTGAAAAACTTGCAGAAGACCTAATGCCCTTTCACTTTGCTGTCTTGGGCAACATTAATGTGAATGCACCAAATGGGGGTAATGGGAATTCAACCCGTTCACAGGTGAAACCCTTAGTTATGTTAAAGTAAGGCTGCAGTAGATACCATGCAAGCTTTAAGGTGGGAAGTCTGCTGACAAGATGTTGATTTGTGAGATTTACCGATGTGTTGGACATAGTCAAACAAAATATGAGTGTCACATAGAACAAAGAATTAGATCAGCACTATTAATACTCGTATTTTTTCTGACTATTAGATTGTTGATTTGCTGTGATCAGTAAAAGAAATTCCCAGCACAAGCGAGAAGAGACACCAAGATGACAGTAAAATGAACTATGTTTTCAATATGCAACACACAAGAGAACAGCAGCTTCCAATGGTTTTCCTTAACAGAATACGAGGGGATGGTTGTACAGCTTTAACTATTGCCTAGAAAAGTAAAGTTATGTAATTTTTTGTTTGTTTGGAGGTAAATGTCTGTAGCCACTGTACTGAAGCATGCCATAAGAGGACCCAAACCAAAACAATGCATCCCATTGATAAAGTCAAGTATCGTGTCCTAATTCATTTCCGACATTTGAAGAGTAACACAGGAAAAATTCGTTCTGAGTTAGTAGAAATGTATGATAACAGTGCACCCTCACATGACACAGGCTTGTTTCATCTCACTGAAAGAGCCTTCTCTCAATGAGTTGAAACAAGTCTGAATGATGAGGAATCAAGTGGCAGACCAATCCTTTGTGAAGGCCCCCATGCTCAAAGACCAGTGAATCACAACTGAGGTAATAGCAGAAAAATCAATGATGGATCATTTTTTAACATCTTACATGACATTTTGAACATGTATAGGCTGCCACCCACTGGTTTCCTGATAACACTCATTTAAAAAGCCTACTGAACTGAGGTAGTAGTGGAACTGCTGCAGCTGTATTAGGCAAATCCATGTGACTTCTACTATTGTCTAATCACTACGGGTGAGTGCTGGGTGTATCACTGCGACATTAAGACAAAAGAGCAAAGAAAGCAGTGGAAATGTGGATGCAGCTTTGCCAAAAAAGGCAAAGACTGAAACATCATCTCGCAAGGCGATGCCACATGTTTTTTGAGACTACCATTGTGCATTGCTAGCAGATTATACTCGTGGGTGGCAAACCATCACTGGAGTGTACTACTGAAATCTCTTGATGACATTATAGGAGGTTGTCAAGGTGAAGCATTATGGGAAGCTGTTAAAGAGATTGGTTTTGCTCCTTGAGAGTGCACCAACTCAGTCTGCATGTGACAGTCACTCATTTTGCTTCATGGGGCTATGAAATTTTGCTTTGTGTCTCCTAGGTGTTTATTGTTATTATTCTACCCTTAAGCCATTAGATACAAGATCTTATGTTGTCTTCTGAGAAGTAATGTGCATCTTCTTGTGGATGGGCAGCATCCAATTTAATTCTTACTTGTGTCCGGCAGAAGACAAACTACAGACACACTTGTTCTTCAGAAAAGCCTCAAAATATAAAGTACACAGTGCATTAGTATTCATCAACAGCCATATGACGTCCACTGCTGGCAAAATACCTCCACCAGATTTCTTCACCATGAATTATGATCTTCAACAGAGCACAACTTAATCATACCTAACACTTGGTTCAAGAATCATAAAAGAAGGTTGTATACATGGAAGAAGCCTGGAGATACAGACAGGTTTCAGATAGATTATATAATGGTAAGACAGAGATTTAGGAATCAGGTTTTAAATTGTAGGACATTTCCAGGGGCAGATGTGGACTCTGACCACAATCTATTGGTTATGAACTGTAGATTAAAACTGAAGAAATTGCAAAAAGGTGGGAATTTAAGGAGATGGGACCTGGACAAACTGACCAAACCAGAGGTTGTACAGAGTTTTAGGGAGAGCATAAGGAAACAATTGACAGGAATGGGGGAAAGAAATACAGTAGAAGAAGCATGGGTAGCTTTGACGAATGAAATAGTGAAGGCAGCAGAGGATGAAGTAGGCAAAAAGATGGGGGCTAGTAGAACTCCTTGGGTGACAGAAGAGATATTGAATTTAATTGATAAAAAGAGAAAATATAAAAATACAGTAAATGAAGCAGGCAAAAAGGAATACCAACGTCTCAAAAATAAGATCGACAGGAAGTGCAAAATGGCTAAGCAGGCATGGCTAGAGGGAAAATGCAAGGATGTAGAGGCGTATCTCACTAGGGGTAAGATAGATACAGCCTACAGGAAAATTAAAGAGACCTTTGGAGAAAAGAGAACCAGTTGTATGAATATCAAGAGCTCAGATGGAAACCCAGTTCTAAGCAAAGAAGGGAAAGCAGAAAGGTGGAAGGAGTATGCAGAGGGTCTGTACAAGGATGATGTACTTGAGGACAATATTATGGAAATGGAAGAGAATGTAGATGAAGATGAAATGGGAGATAATATAGCATGAAGAGTGTGACAGAGCACTGAAAGACCTAAGTCAAAACAAGGCCCCGGGAGTAGACGACATTCCATTAGAACTACTGACAGCCTTGGGAGAACCAGTCCTGACAAAACTCTACCATCTGGTGAGCAAAATGTATAAGACAGGCGAAATACCCTCAGACTTCAAGAAGAATTTAATAATTCCAATCCCAAAGAAAGCAGGCGTTGACAGATGTGCAAATTACCGAACTATCAGTTTAATAAGTCACGGCTGCAAAATACTAATGCAAATTCTTTACAGACAAATGGAAAAACTGGTAGAAGCCGACCTCAGGGAAGATCAGTTTGGATTCCGTTGAAATATGGGAACACGTGAGGCAATATTGACCCTACGACTTATCTTAGAACCTAGATTAAGAAAAATCAAAACTACGTTTCTAGCATTTCTAGACTTGGAGAACGCTTTTGACAATGTTGACTGGAATACTCTCTTTCAAATTCTGGAGGTGGCAGGGGTAAAATACAGGGAGCGAAAGGCTATTTACAATTTGTACAGAAACCAGATGGAAGTTATAAGAGCCGAGGGACATGAAAGGGAAGCAGTGGTTGGGAAGGGAGCAAGAAAGGGTTGTAGCCTCTCCCCGATGCTATTCAATCTGTATATTGAGCAAGCAGTAAAGGAAACAAAAGAAAAATTTGGAGTGGGTATTAAAATCCATGGAGAAAAAATCAAAACTTTGAGCTTCACCAATGACATTGTAATTCTGTCAGAGACAGCAAAGGACTTGGAAGAGCAGTTGAACGGAATGGACAGTGTCTTGAAGGGAGGATATAAGATGAACATCAACAAAAGCAAAACGAGGATAATGGGATGTAGTCAATGCTGAGGGAATTAGATTAGGAAATGAGACACTTAAAGTAGTAAAGGAGTTTTGCTATTTGGGGAGCAATAACTCTGATGATGGTTGAAGTAGAGAGGATATAAAATGCAGACTGGCAATGGCAAGGAAAATGTTTCTGAAGAAGAGAAATTTGTTAACATCGAGTATAGATTTAAGTGTCTGGAAGTCGTTTTTGATAGTATTTGTATGGAGTGTAGCCATGTATGGAAGTGAAACATGGACGATAAATAGTTTGGACAAGAAGAGAATAGAAGCTTTTGAAATGTGGTGCTACAGAAGAATGCTGAAGATCAGATGGGTAGATCACATAACTAATGAGGAGGTACTGAATAGGACTGGGGAGAAGAGAAGTAGAGGAGTTTGTTGCACAACTTGACTAGAAGAAGGGATCGTTTGGTAGGACATGTTCTGAGGCATCAAGGGATCACCAATTTAGTATTGGAGGGCAGTGTGGAGTGTAAAAATCATAGAGGGAGACCAAGAGATGAATACACTAAACAGATTCAGAAGGATGTAGGCTGCAGTAGGTACTGGGATATGAAGAAGCTTGCACAGCATAGAGTAGCATGGAGAGCTGCATCAAACCAGTCTCAGGACTGAAGACAACTACAACAACAGTGCACATCTGTGATGCTCTGCTTATTTTCTAATATTGGGCATTCTCCTCCTATTAGGAGGTTGTTATATATATATATAATGGAAGGAAACATTCCACGTGGGAAAAATTATATATAAAAACAAAGATGAGGTGACTTACCGAACAAAAGCGCTGGCAGGTCGATAGACACACAAACAAACACAAACATACACACAAAATTCAAGCTTTCGCAACAAACTGTTGCCTCATCAGGAAAGAGGGAAGGAGAGGGGAAGACGAAAGGAAGTGGGTTTTAAGGGAGAGGGTAAGGAGTCATTCCAATCCCGGGAGCGGAAATACTTACCTTAGGGGGAAAAAAGGACAGGTATACACTCGCACACACGCACATATCCATCCACACATCCCTCTTTCCTGATGAGGCAACAGTTTGTTGCGAAAGCTTGAATTTTGTGTGTATGTTTGTGTTTGTTTGTGTGTCTATCGACCTGCCAGCGCTTTTGTTCGGTAAGTCACCTCATCTTTGTTTTTTTATATATATATATATAATATGGTTATAATAGAGGGAAACATTCCACGTAGGAAATATATATCTAAAAACAAAGATGATTTGACTTACCAAATGAAAGTGCTGGCAGGTCGACAGACACACAAACAACCACAAACATACACACAAAATTCAAGCTTTTGCAACAAACTGTTGCCTCATCAGGAAAGAGGGAAGGAGAGGGAAAGACGAAAGGAAGTGGGTTTTAAGGGAGAGGGTAAGGAGTCATTCCAATCCCGGGAGCGGAAAGACTTACCTTAGGGGGAAAAAAGGACGGGTACACACTCGCACACACACACATATCCATCCACACATATACAGACACAAGCAGTCTGGTCTCCAAATATGTCTGCTTGTGTCTGTATATGTGTGGATGGATATGTGTGTGTGAGTGTATACCCGTCCTTTTTTCCCCCTAAGGTAAGTCTTTCCACTCCCGGGATTGGAATGACTCCTTACCCTCTCCCTTAAAACCCACATCCTTTCGTCTTTCCTGATGAGGCAACATAATGTAACTTACCAAACGAAAGCGTTGGTATGTTGATAGAGACACTAACAAACACATACACACACACAAAATTCAAGCTTTCGCAACCCACGGTTGCTTCATCAGGAAAGAGGGAAGGAGAGGGAAAGACGAAAGGATGTGGGTTTTAAGGGGGAGCCTAAGGAGTCATTCCAATCCCGGGAGCAGAAAGACTTACCTTGGGGGGAAAAAGGGACAGGTATACACTCGCATGCACACACATATCCATCCGCACATATACAGACACAAGCTCAAGCAGACATATGTAAAGGCAAAGAATTTGGGCAGAGATGTCAGTCGGGGCGGAAGTACAGAGGCAAAGACGTTGTTGAATGACAGGTGAGGTATGAGCGGTGGCAACTTGAAATTAGCGGAGGTTGAGGCCTGGTGGGTAACGGGAAGAGAGGATATATTGAAGGGCAAGTTCCCATCTCCGGAGTTCTGATAGGTTGGTGTTAGTGGGAAGTATCCAGATAACCCAGACGGTGTAACACTGTGCCAAGATGTGCTGGCCATGCACCAAGGCGTGTTTAGCCACAGGGTGATCCTCATTACCAGCAAACACTGTCTGCCTGTGTCCGTTCATGCGAATTGACAGTTTGTTTTTGGTCATTCCCACCTAGAAAGCTTCACAGTGTAGGCAGGTCAGTTGGTAAATCACATGGATGCTTTCACACGTGGCTCTGCCTTTAATCGTGTACACCTTCCGGGTTACAGGACTGGAGTAGGTGGTGGTGGGATGGTGCATGGGGCAGGTTTTACACCGGGGGCAGTTACAATGGTAGGAGCCAGAGGGTAGGGCAGGTGGTTTGGGGATTTCATAGGGATGAACCTAACCTTCGTAACCTCTTGGTTCATTTGTAGAATTTTCTTTACAGTGTTCCCTCTGTATACCATTCAGTCTTTTTTATAGTTCATTTTCAGATCTACTTTTGAAAGTTCTGAATAAATTTCTTCCATTTGTTTATCTGTATTTGAAACAAATATTAAAATAAAATTAGTGAAAAACATTCTAGATCATGATGATTATTATTTAAAGTGACCGGTTTTGATCTGGCCATAGGCCATCTTCAGAATAGCACTGTGAAGGATAGAAATCATGCTAGTTTCATAAAGAAGTCAGTGATTTAGAAAAAACATAATTTATACTTACTAAAATCAAAGTTTTGTCAGCCATCAGCTTAAGTTGATGATGTCCACAACAGTTGGTAGACTGTAGTTGCTGAAACTGCTGCTGTTGGCTAGGCAGCATTGAGTTATGTAGATCTGGTCAGGGTGTGTTTGTACTGTATGACGTCAACATCAGCCAGTGAGGAACGATTTACATCAATTATGAAGGTACAGTTTATTTAAAAGTGAATAATTATAAAAAAAGTACTGCCTATAGGGTAGAACAGATTGTTAAAAATTGTAAGTAACTGTAATAAGATTATTTAAAAATGATACCTCTTGTTTCTTGTAGTACCATGTGGCGAAAATAATTCATGCAACCAGTATAATATATCCATAGCATCAGCTATTTGGTCAGTAGACTGTGTATATATGATAAACAAATGGATTTATGTAATGTAATTATCATCTATGATAATTACACAGTAATTACACTGTGCACTGAATAATACCAAATTTAGAAGAACGTTGGCACTCTCTTCTGGCCGCAGCTTGTTGTCTATGGCTGGCATTGCCATGGAGACATCATAGTAAGATGACCAGCAGGTGTCAAAGATAAGTTCAGGCCAGAAGGGTGCACCAATGTTCTTCCAAATTTCATATTATCCAGAATACAAAGTAATTACTGTTTAATTATCATAAAGGATAATTATTTTACATAAATCCATTTGTTTATTCTATACACACTTTCTATTCATTAAATAACTGATGCTACGAATATATTACACTGGTTAAATAAGTTATTTCCACCAGATGGTACTACAGGGAATAAAAGATATAATTTTTAAATAATCTTTTTGCTGTTGCTCACTATATTTAACCATCTGTTCTGCCCTATAGTCACTACTTTTTATAATTATTCATTGTTAGATAAACTGCATTTTCAAATGATATGTAATTTATATAGAGCGTTCCTCATTGGCTGACACTGACATCATACAGCACAAACACGCCCTCACCAGATCCGTATAATGCAATGCTGCCTTGCTAACAGCAGCAGTTTGTGACTGAGGTCTGCTGACTGTTCTGGACATTGTCAACTTTAGTTGATGGGTAACAACTCATTGATTTTAATAAGTATAAATTATTTTATTTTAAGTCACTGACTTCTTTATGTAAGTAGCTTGATTTCTATTCTTCACAGTGCTATTCTGAAGACTAGACTGAAACTGGTCATTTTAAATAAAATAACCATTGCGATGTAGGTTGTTTTATACATTCTTCACTTTACTGATGTAAATCAACCAGTTCCCTGTGTCTCGAGAGGTATTAGTACAGGTTTGGCTGCAACCAAGTCAAAAGCTTTCTCAAAATCTGTATTTTATGATTTTTTTCGTGACATGCAAATGGACTGTTGCGTTATTTCCACTGCTAAAGCCAACTTGTTTCTTTGCCTTATTGTCATTAATTTTTTTTCTTTCTATGCATTGGTAATAATTTTAGTGACTATCTTGTAGATTAGAAAGAGAAGGCCCCTCTTCCCTGTCTCGCCATAACTGTCCACCCCACATGTTCTTCAAGTCCAGACAGTTCCATTAATGTGTTTAACAGTGTTCTGTTCACTAATCAGCTTTATTCATGGTATAAACAACAAAAAACATTGTTACCAATGTTAGTTAACAAAGCTGTTACCAAATTGACGATGGGTTTTAACACCAAAGTGTTTTTGCGAAGAGTGGTCCTATTGAAACTTGTTATTCTCCTATCCTTGTGTGACCTGAAAAATCATTTAACTCATCGCATTACAGGAGGACTCACAGTTTGATGTTGAATCCATATCTACAAGCCTTAAGGATCCTATTGAAACTTGTTATTCTCCTGTCTTTGTCTGGCCTGAAAAATCATTTAACTCATCCCATTACAGCAGGACTCATAGTTTGATGTCAAATCCATATCTACAAGCCTTAAGACAGATAAAAATATATAAATTCTCTGAAAAAATCCTAGTACCAACTAGAGATCAAATCCAGCACCTTTGGATTTGTAGTTTGGCTTACCCATGTAGTTATCAAGATTGGAAACACAGTGTTTGTATTATTTTTAATGACGTTATCTGTTGTTACCTTATAATAAAACTTAACTAAACTTGTAGATTCAAAAGAAAACAAAATTTAATGTGAAATTTCATTCACTGAGAAATGAAACATCAGTGTACTTCTTTTCTGCAAGTGCCTATTTCATTATTTAATAAATTTAACAGGCTTAAAATATGATAGTTCATATGTCAGTGAAATAATAGTAATGAAACTTTTATAGTCATTTAATTAAAGTTTACTACACTCCATTATTATTATTATTATTATTATTATTAAGCATTACAATCCATGAAGGCTTTTTGCTGCAGAATGGACAATGTTGAACCACTTTGCTCTGTCTTTACAAGTAATTTGCCACTGTCTGTCATGTCCTAGTTTTCTGAGATCGTCTTGAATATTGTCCAAGTATCTCATGCGTGGGCGTCCAAGAGGTCGTCTTCCGGTGGGAATCTCTTCAGTCACTTTCTTGATGGTCCTGTTTGGTGGTGCTCTGATGACATGCCCTATCCATTTCAGTCTTTTGGCTTTAATTTTGGCCACTATATCGGAGTCTTTATATAATTTGTAAATTTCATTGTTATTTAGCAATCTCCATTCATCACTGATCCTATCTCTTATGGGTCCAAATATTTTTCTCAAAATTTTTCGTTCAAATACTCTTAATCTGTTTTCCTCTTTTTTTGTGAGAGTCCAGGTTTCAGATCCATAGGTGAGTACTGGTATAATCAATGATTTGTATACTTGTAGTTTGGTGTTCCTAGAAATTAACTTGCTTTTGAAAACTGTCAAGAGACTATAGTAGCATTTGTTAGCCTTCTGAATTCGTGATTCTATTTCAATTTTTATGGAGTTGTCAGAGGTTACTATTGTACCAAGGTAATTAAATTCATTTGTCTTTGTGAAAGCTGTGTTATTAATTTGCAGTACATTATTATTTGATGGATAGCGGGATAAGATAAAGTACATTGTTTTGTCTGTATTCAGCTGGAGGCCTGTGCCATTTGTGGCTTTAATTAATTGTGCTGTAAGAAGCTTCAAATCATTCTCACTGTCAGATAATAATGCAATGTCATCAGCGTATGCTACAATGTTAATTTTGCTTTCCAGTTGTGCTCCAATTTGTAGTAGCTTTACTTTTTGGATTATTCTATTGATTACTATGTTAAAAAGAACTGGTGAGAGTGAATCCCCTTGTTTGACTCCAGTTTTAACCTCAAAGTCTTCAGAAAGTTTGCTAGCTACTTTTATTTTGTATTTTGAGTTTAAAGTGCAAGATTTTATTAAATTTATCAATTCAATTTCATAGGACTCTGTAGCAGCAGCTCCACCATTGCGAATTGTTGCTGTTGGTCTGTTGCCTTCACTTGCCTCTCCTGTGACATCTCTCCGCATGTGTCCTCCACTGACTACAAGAAACTGGCAGAAATATCAGCCTTTACTTGCTGTGGGTACTGCTGGAGGACTGGTACAAGTGCTGAACGCTGCAACAGGGACTGTGGACAAAGAACTTGCTTTACATACTTGTCCTGTCAGGTGAGCATTTATTGTTACTAATTGTTCTTTGAGTTATTGTTTCCTCATTTAGACAGATTAAATTCAAGTGCTGTGAATGTGGTGCAGATAGAATATGTAAACTGTACAACAAAATTAAAGGATCACATTTTTGGAGCCTGCTAATTGTCTCCCATTGTAATGCATAAATTTGAAATTTACCTCAAAGGTGCGTACAACCTTCCTCTGTAATGGTGCAATAGTTTGGCACCCTGTGATGTCACCCTCAGGATTGGGGACACTTCAAACAGCAAGGTGTGACACATGGAAGGAAAGAGGGGGAAGGAGAGAGAGGGAGAGAGAGAGAGAGAGAGAGAGAGAGAGAGAGAGAGAGAGATAGGAGGGAGGAGGGATGGGCACAGCTCAGAAATTCATATGAGCTGTAATGTGGGTAATGACATCCTGTTGGCACCAAATTTCACCACAATTATGCCCAACACCACTGTGGACATGTCACATAATGAGGTGGTTGTCACAGCCCCTCTTATCTAGATTTCTCCCCTTCTTTTGACATCTCTGTGATGGAAGTCAGAACTGCGATACACAGTGTTAAAATCACATGGTTTTGGGTAGACAAGGAAAACATTTCAGATGCACTGCCGCCCAGAATCGACACAAAAAGGCCTCAGGAGGTGCCATAAAGTGTGTCAGTGATACCTTTTCTTTTCCTGGTTTGTTGACTCCAACACATTTCACAATTGAAAATGACAGTTTGCAGTCCAGTGAACAACAAGATGTTCTTGACAACTTTCAACATTGCTAACAACCTCAGATTTTTAAACCTTTCTGTAAGGACACTGTGGGCCCGCATCCCTATTGAGCGTGATTGCACCCCTTTTGAGTGTAGCGCGACTGCAGTTTTTGCTCTCATTTGTAGGTTGGAACCACTAAGAACAATTCAGAACTGTTCAACAAAATTTGAACGTAACCTGAGGTAGGAAAGGGTACTTACGCTTTTTCAGCCTTCCTGTTTTCTGCCCTCCAGTGATGTGATCAGACAGAAGTGCAACGTTAACATGTGCATGAATAAAACAGCAAAGGGTCCCTCTAAGCCTCCCAATTTTGCAACTTTGTTGAGAATGTTACAAATGTACCTCTCAGAAACTTCAACGCCAAATTATCCTGGCAACTATTCTAGCACCTGAAGGTAAACAAACCCAACCAACAAGTGCTGAAGGTGTTGCCTAATTCTCAGGTGCTAGAGCAGCCACCACACTGATTTGGTGTTGAAATTTCTGCAGGTACATATGTAACGGGTGAAATCTGGGTAAGAGGGACTGTGACAACCTTCACATCATGTGGCATGTCCATAGTGGCTTAGGGCAGAATTTTGGTGAAATTTGGTGCCAATGTTATGTTACTAACCCACCTTAAGCTCTCATGACTTTTTGAGCAATGGCCTTCTTTTTGCCTGAGTTGACACCTCACTGTTTAAAGCATTGCTGATTTGAAGAGTGACATCACAGGGCACCTCACTTTTGCACCATTGCAATGAAAAGTTGTAGGCACCTCTGAGCCAAATTTCAAACTGATGCATTTCAATGGGAGACAGTTATTGGGTTTTGAAAAAGTGATCCTTTAAGTCTGCTGCACAGTGTAGTATAATGATGTCAGAGGGTGATTTATTGAGAACACTTCTAGTGACAAATTCACTATTAAGAAGAAATAAAATATAAGTTTTGAGACTAATATGCTGTAATGCATGAAATATTTGATTTTAGAGTACAGTTAGAATATACTGAACATAAAGCAACAAGACTGTGGAATGCAACTCTATCTTACAATTTTAAATATTTGTATCTCATTAATGCTAAAAGTTTGATTTTTGAATTGTAGCAATGCTAGCTTGATAACTGCTCTAGAGGAAGAGCAGACTGTACACAATTATTTAGTGGTTTGTACTCTCTAATTGGTTACTGTGTACATTTACAGTGAGGGAACATCCAACCCGATGCTTTTGACTTTGTTGTGACTAAGAACGTAACAGTGCTCTGTCAATACATTACATATTATGAATTTTAAAATTTTCATGGCAAATTGAAGGTTCAAACATGTTTTGGGCTGGCAGTTGGTTGTCATTTAATTCATAACATGATATTTTGACTGGGCACCTGCCAGTCATCTTCTGGTGAGCCATCGAAGACTAACGAAGATGTACTACAGTCCGCATTATATAGCATGCAGTGAGTATTCTGCGCGTGCATCAAAATTCAAATCGACAGATGGATCACCCTTCCTGGTGGCAGCATCCTTGCTGGTGGAACCACGGAACTCAGCTGTCCACTGTTTTACTATTCGCCATAGCCATTGCCGCACTCTGTTGTCTTTGATTAGAACAAATTGTGGAGATGAAGGGTTCCGTGCACTATCCAACTGGTAGCTGCTACCATGGTTCATCAGATTTTCCACCAGGTGTATTTCCATAGATTGTTTAATAATGGAGTACCAAAAAGATGTTGCTGCACTCAGAATCAATCTATCGTACTCCATTGAATGCCCAGTGGAAATACAGTGGTTGGCAATAGTGGATTTGGTTGGTTGTGAAAGTGAAATGTTCTTGCTTAGTGCACCATTCTTTCACAGTGCATATGGTGTGTTCTATGTAAGCTATACCACAGTGACCAGGTATTTTGAAAATTCCAGCCTTTCGCAATAACAAGTTGTCCTTCACAGATCCTAAAAGGTCTGCAGTCTTAGATGGTGGATGGAAATCACTTTCATTTGAAAGAATTCTTGCTATTTCAAACAAAATGTTGCCCACAAAAAGAAGAAAAGTGAAAGATTTTGGTGGCATATTTTCCTCTTTATCCACTTCTGAGTCTTAATTTTAACTGAGAGTGCCCCATTAATCTGCTGAGTGGAACATCCATTTCTTCTAAACACTGTCTTTAACTAAACATGCTCTTTAGGCAAACTATCTAGATCTGAGACAGTGTGATCTCTGCGTCTGAGTGTTTTAAGCATGATCATAGTTTGTGACAGGTGATGACAACTTTGTTTTTGCAAATAGAAATCAATGTGAGTGGGTTTACAATAAAATGAATGCCCCAAAGAGCCATTATTCTTTCATGTAACCAAAACAGCCAAGAAAGGCAGACAACCATCTTTCTCTATTTCCACGGAGAAACAAATGTTGTGAATGCAGATGAGGTTGTGAAGAAACTCTATCAGTTTATCTTTTCCGCAAGGCCACTATGAAAGTATCGTCCACATACCTCCAAAATAAAGTTGGTTTAAGGGCAGCTGATTCAAGCGCTCTGTACCCAGAATCCTCCATAAAATGGTTGACTACAGTGAGAGACAGTGGGCTGCCACTGGCAATGCCGTCAGTCTGTTCAAAATAATCTTGGTTGAACATAAAATAGGTTGAGGCCAGAACATGCCATATCAAAGCAATGATGCTGCCTGAAACTTTTTGCCAATTAGTGTCAAAGAATCTGCGCGAGGGGGCCTTGTAACAAGTGATACCATATAAATGCTAATCAAATTGTGAGAACTGCTTAGATGGTAAGCCCCCAGTATATTGATAAAGCCAGATGAGCTGTGGATGTGATGTTGGCATTTTCCCACCAACAGTCTCAGCAAGGAAGTGAGATGTTTGGCTAAATCATATGTAGGTGCTCCTATATTGCTCACTACTGGTCATACTGGAACACTTTTCGTGTAAATTTTTGGAAGGCCATACAGTCATGGTGGTACACAACCATGTGCTCTTAACCTCTTGATGATCCCTCAAGGTAAGGAAAAGGCATGCAATAGTGCAGAAGTTTTCCATTGCAGACTCCCCGTAGGTTCGTAATCAAGTGTCCTATAGGTAGTGTCGCTTAGCAGACCATACAACTTTTCATACACATTATGAGGTAACAAAATGGTTGCATTACCTTTGTCAGCCTTCAGTACCACAACATCAGTGTCCTCTCATTGATTTTGTAGTGCAACCCTTTCTGCAGTCGTTACTACATTCAGGAGCAGCTTTTAGGAGAGCACAGCAAATTTCCCTTCATATTTCTTGTGCATCATCCAAGGGAGGTGTTGTACAACTTCTTCATCACCACTCACAAAACTAATTACAAGTGGTGCTCTAGGTGTGGGAGCAAAAGGAGTCCCTTGCGTAATACAGTCAGCATTGCATTGTACAAATTTTTCTCCGTGAAACTGACAATGGAATGTCATGCAGTTACCTCTTGTGGTGACTGCTGTGGCAACACATGATCAAATTTTGCCAATTGAACTTGGCTGAAGTCAGTCAATTAACCCAGCCCCATGATACAGAAGAGAGGAGTGCTGCAACTGTCAACTTGAATTCTGACACATGCCTGGAATATGGGATGGAACAGAGAATGCCTTCATCAGTCTTTGGTGGCTCTCCTGAAGGTGACTGGTGACCTATAAAATATCATACAATGAGTTAAACAATGATTGGCTGCAAGCCTGAAATTTGTTTGAAGATTCAATTCTCAGGGAAAATTTTAAAATTCACGTCAGAGACCTTTTTGGGGAGGAGACGACCTCGCATATTCGAAGTTTCATCAAGCGATGTGGTAAGAGAGCAAAACTGTTAAGTTCTGTAAGCTTTTTATTCAGATGTTGGAATCGTGGCATAATACTAAAATTTGCCAGAGTGATGTATTTTATAAAGACTGCCACTCCACAGAAGATAACTGAGAAAGCTAGTCATGCTATAGTTAGAGAGAGGATTTGCTATACAAAACAAAGACTGGATGTGATTTCAGAATTGTGGCAGTTGTATATAAAGGTTGCAAAACATCTGTCTCTCCTGTATTATGGGATTGAATTGGTGGAGTGACTTTGGCCAAGCTCAGTTGGATCCAAAAGGATGCAAGTTTCCAGCAGATGTCAAAATTTGATCATCTGTTGCCACAGCAGTCATTGCCCCAACTGGTAACTGCACGATGTTACATTGTCAGTTTCATGGTGAAAAATTTGGGCGATGCGATGCTGACTGTATTAAGCAAGGTGATCAATTTTGCTGCTACACCTAGAGCACCACCTGTAATTAGTTTTGTGAGTGATGTTAAAGAAGTTGTACCTCACCATCCTTTAGATGCTGCAGAAGAAATAAGAAAGGAAACTTGCTACGCTATTTTGAAAGTTCCTCCTCAGTGTAGTAACTTAACGACTGCAGAAAGAACTGCACTACGAAATCTAAGAGAAGATACTGACTCATTATGACCCTAGAGGACAAGTGCAATGAAAACACATGCACTACTGAATTCCTCCTTCTTGCCTCAAGAGATCAATAAGAGGTCAAGACCAAATGGTTGTGTACCACCATTACTGTATGGCCTCCCAAAAATTCATAAGGAAAGTGTTCCATTATGTCCAATAGTGAGCAACATTGGAATGCTTGCATATGATACATATGATATGTATGATTTAGCCAAACATCTCTCTTCTTTGCTGACCCCATTGCTGGGAAAGTGCTTATATCACAACCGTAACTCAGCTGAGTGTATCTATACACTGGGGGACTCTTCGTCTAAGTAGTTCTGGGCATTTGGTCAGCTCTGATGTGGGATCACTTTTTACAAAGGTGCCTCTTGCAGATTGTGTGACACTAATTGGCAAAAAGCAGACATCATTGCTTTGTTTCAGAATGTTCTAGCCTCAACCTATTTTATGTTCAACCAAGAATATTTTGAACAGACTGACGGCACCTTCAGGGGCAACCCATTGTCTCTCATGGTGTTCAACAATTTTATGGAGGATTTTCAGTAGAGAGCACTTGGATCAGCTGCCCTTAAACCAACTTATTTTGGAGGTATGTGGGCGATACTTTCATAGTGACGTCATGGAAAAGATAAACTGATAGAGTTTCTTCACAACCTCATCTGTATTCACGACAACATTCAGTTCTCCCTGGAAATAGAGAAAGATAATTGTCTGCCTTTCTTGGATGTTTTGGGTAGATGAAAGAATAATGGGTCTCTGGAGCATTCATTTTATTGTAAACCCACTCACACTGATTTCTATTTGCAAGGACAAATCTCTCATCACCCGTTGCAAACTGTGAGCATGGTTAAAACACTTGTACACAGAGCTCACACTGTCTCAGATCTAGATAGTTTGCCTAAAGAGCTTGCCCAGTTAAAGGCAGCGTTTAGAAGA
Source organism: Schistocerca americana (assembly GCF_021461395.2). Lineage (NCBI taxonomy): Eukaryota > Metazoa > Arthropoda > Insecta > Orthoptera > Acrididae > Schistocerca > Schistocerca americana. The sequence goes on from NC_060119.1 coordinate 812,685,967, forward strand.
AAGATTAAGAGGGCACTGTCAGTTAAAATTGAAAATCAGGAAGTGGATAAAGAGGAGAACATACCAATAAAGTCTTTAGATTTTCTTCCTTTTGTGGGCAACATTTCGTTTAAAATATCAAGAAACCACTGTAAATTTCAAGTAAAAGTGATTTTATGTCCACTGTCAAAGATTGCAGACCTTTTAGGATCTGTGAAGGAAAATTTGTTATTGTGGAAGGCAGGGATTTTCAAAATACCTGCACATTGTGGTATGGCTTACGTAGGACACACCATATGCACTGTGAAAGAATTGTGCACTGAGCAAGAACATTTCACTTTCACATCCAAGCAAATCCGCTATTTGTTGAACACTGTATTTCCAATGGACATTCAATGGAGTATGACAGAAATTTGATTATGAGCACCGCAACATCTTTTTGAGACTCCATTATTGAACAATCCATGGAAATACACCTGGTGGAAAACCTGATGAACTGTGATAGTGGTTACCAGGAGGATAGTGTGTTGAACCTATCATCTCCACAATTTATTCTAATCGAAAATGACAGAGTGCACCAATGGCCTCAGCATCTGGAACACAGAAGACAGTTGAGTACCATGGTTTCACCAGCGACAGTGCTGCCACCGGGAAGTGTTATCCGTCTGTTAACTTGAATTTTGACGCCTGCTTGGAATACTCGTAGCGTGCTGTATAATGTGGAATGGAGTACGTGTTTGTCAGTCTCTGATGGCTTATCTGAAGGTGACTTGGCAGGTGCCCAGATGCTATATTGCGCAATGTGTTAAACGACAATTGGCTGCAAGCCTGAAATTTGTTTGAAGAAATTGTATAGTGTGGAATGAAAGTTCATTGTAGTATGTGTGTAAAATACCCTTTATTTCCATGACAATTGCTCACAAAAAAGGACAAAAATAAATCATGGGTACTGTAATACGAATGACAGTTTTGGTTATGGAGATAACCAAGTCCATAACAGTGGGTGAAACAGTGTAGTGTAACTGAGTTGTTCTAACATTGGACAAGTTCCTTGAAAAGAGAGGAGCTGAACCCATTCTCATAGCCAGGTTAGCATGTGTCTTTGTTGGATTCAGAATGTACAATATCCCTCAAGTGAGGAAGTTGACAAATCCACCACAGAATCCATCTCAAATTCTTACAGTCTGTTGACTGTCTCAGTAGGCAACAGCATGGGAGTTATGAATGACAGTCTCATTGACTTCTGTCACCCTCATGAAGTCAAGAGTGAACTGACAAAGTAGTCCTGTCCCAAACATTGGATTGTGATCTTTTTATTGATATTTTTGATGGAATGCAATTATACACAAGTCAGTCAAGATTTTACCACTATGAATAGCTGTGATATGTATCTATCCCTAGTTAAAGCACTGTAAAGCTATAATTCATCAATCAGTACATGAGGGGCACACACAAGGATGGTGGACTTGCCACCAAAAGACAGGAGGGGGCCATTGCAGCTGATGCGAGGTGGACCGAAATCTGTAAAAGTAGGGAAAGGACAAGGAGGAGGATTGTGTACTATCACATTGAATTCTGGGAGAACACAGATCGTTGCCTCTCCAGCTCCCACTCTGCTTGCATTCTTCAGCACCACATGTGACACTGCACTGTATTGGTTGCTGCAGATGCTGCTACCCAAAGTGTGGTCTATCAATAACCTTAATTTGACCTAACCACTTCTAGCCTGAAATACAGGCTGATACAGGCATGTAATTCATGGGAAAGTGTACAGAGTACAGCCAATAATACCGAACATGTAAGAAAATTTTAAATTATCAATAATTTGCCAATAAATAACTCCTGTTAAGCCTCCAAGTGGGTGATGACCTGCATAGGAGTGACTGGACATACAGTGTGTCTACAAAGTCCTACTATCATTTCAGACAATCATAACTTGGGAATTTTTAGAGGTAGACAATTATGTTTTGTTGTAAAACATTTAATAAGAATTTTCTAATTTTTTATCTATTATGCCAGAATTTGAATATATGCTGCAATCATTCGTAGAACATAAAGGTGATATTAACGTTCTGGCCAAGTGTGGGTCAGCATTAGAGCATCAAGATTTTTTATTGCTTCATTGATTTGTGCATGAAAGGTAGCATTGTCATTAACTGGTGCTGTGTACATGCGATTCTTGACAGAACCCAATGAAAAGATGTCTAATGGCATAAAATCAGAAGAGTGATGGGACCATCACAACCCTTCCACCTCTTGTAAATTGTGTCACTCGGCACATCCTGCACACTCAAACTCAAATGTGGCAGTGCACCATGGTGCTGGAAGATGAACAATGGCTGCAACTCTGTGATTTGTGGGAGCAGGAACTGTTCAAGCATGTCCAGGTAACATTTCCCATTGTGGTTTTCACTTTGAAGAAAAATGGGCTTGTTACCCTATCGTGCATTAGGCCTTAACAGACATTAAGCTCTGGGCTATCATGGATGTGTTCACTTGTAGTTTGGATATTTGCAGCACCAGATTGTAATGTCATGGTGATTCGTATCTCCAGAAATACGGAACATTGCTTCATATGAAAATGGGCATTTAATCAAGTAGTCGTTGTCAGCATCTGTGGTTGCCAGCATGGGATACGTGAATGTGTACAATAGACATTTATTTGACTTCAGTACTAGGACCATATGCACTTTCTACGCAGAAACCCAGAACCGCTTACGTAACGTTGTATGGATAGTTGATAGTGCTTCCTGTAATTTTTGGGATGTACAATGAATTGACTTCTTGGAACTACATTAAAATGCAGCCTGCACTTTGTTAACACATGCTTGGGACACAGAGTGATGTCCACTTTCAAGAATGTCTTTGAACTGTCTGTCTCTCTAAAGCTTTTTAACCACTGCATTATGCTTATTTTTGCCTGTGGTACTCTCCCATACTAGTGTTGTTAATTCTGCAGTTCCAGTGTCACAGATTAGAATTCTGCATACCAGATGATGCGTTGTGCCATCTCCTAGTGTGTCGCCATTTTGATGCACTCCAAGACAAATCTACAACAAAGGAAAAAAATGAAGAAAAAAAATCTTTGAAAGCTGTTAAATGTTTTATGACAAACCATGGTTGTCTTTCTCTAATAGTTTTGTAGTGATAATTTTTTTAAATTGATAGCAAGGCATTATCGACACATTGTATTTTGTACTTTCTGGTAGTGATTTGTCCTTTAGTTTTTGATGAAGCCCACAGAGTCAAGAAATAGCTCTTACCGTCCTACATATATTTTTAAAGTAAAAAAGGCGCTGTTAAAAATGACACTTCAAACACTGCCACAATCTAAAATGTCCGTATCACTAATGTATTAATTGCATTGTTAGGTATTCAAATAAGGAGTGTATTACCTACATAGGAAATAAGTTTCTGCAATAGACCTTACCCCAGCTCTGGTTCTATAATCCAGTGAATATTGATACTACATTTACAAATACATCCAAACTCTGCAAACCACTGTGAGAGACGGTATTTTGCTATTATACCTTTTATTAAGGCTTCTTCTTATTCCATTAACGTATGGAGTGTAGGAAGAGTGACGGTTTAAACGCCTCTGTGCATGCTATAATTAATCTGATCTTCTAGTCGCAGTCTTCTACAGGAGCGAATTTTAGGGGGTTGTGTTATATTCCTAGGTTTGTCATTTAAAGCTGGTTCTTGACGCTTTGTTAGTAGACATCCTTGGGATAGTTTGTGTCTATCTTTCAGTGTCTTCCAGTTAAGTTCTTTCAGCAGCTCAATGACATTGTCTCATAAGTCAAACAAACCTGTGACTACTCATGATGCTCTTTTCCGTATGCATTCATATCCCATGTTAGTCCTATTTGGTATGGGTCCCACACACTTGAGCTGTAGTGTAGGATGGGTGCACTAGTATTTTGTAAGGAATGTGCTTTGTAGACTGATTGCATTTCCCTAGTATTCTACCATTGAATGAAGTCTTCTGCCTGCTTTACTTACATGAGCCTATGTGATTTTTACATTTCTGAAAATTTAAAGCAAATTGCCACTCTTTGCAGCTCTTCAAAATCCTGTCAGCAGCTTTGTTAGACATTACATCAGTATAGATAACTGTATCAGCTGCAAAAAGTGTGAGGTTACTGTTGATATTGTCTGCAATGTCATTAATATAGAACATGAACATTAATGGTCCCAATACGCTTCCCTGTGGCACACCCCAAGTTACTTCTGCTTCTGTTGATGACTCTCCTTCCTACCAAAAAATCCACAGTTCAATCACAAATTTTGCTGGATACCACATACACGTATGATCATACATTTTATAATGAGTGTAGGTGTGATACTGTGTCAAATGTTTTTCAGAAATCTAGATATACTGCATTTACCCGACAGCCTTGATCCGTAGCTTTCAGGATGTCATGTGGAAAAAGTGAGAATTGAGATTCACATAATTGATGTTTTCCGAATCCATGCTGGTTGGCATGGAAGAAGTCATTCTGTTAGAGATAACTCTTTATCTTTGAGCTTAAGAATGTGTTCTAAGTCTCTACAAAAAATGGATGTCAAAGAAGTTGGGTAGTAGTTTTGTGAATCATTTCTGCTACCATTCTTATAGACTGTGTGACCTATCCATTCTTTTTAACTTATGGGAATGGTTTATTGTTCGAGGATGTATGGTAAATTGTGGTTAAAAGATGGGTTAACTCGGACACAGATTTGATGCAGAATCTGACAGGGATTCTATTGGGTGCTGAAGCTTTGTTCAGTTTTAGCAATTTCAGTTGTTGCTCAACACAACTGACACTAATAACTATATCACTCATTTTTGTGTGGTGTGAGAATTAAATTGGTTCAATATGCTTTGATTTTCATTTGTAAAGGAAAATTTAAAACTAGAGTTCATTGTTTCTACTTTCACTTTGCTACCCTCAATTTCAGTTCCTGTCTCGTCCATGCATGTGTGGGCACTAAAGTGGGTACCACTAACAGCCTTTATGCATGGACAGAAACTACAGCAAGTGGCAGCAATCTTTTGGTACCTGTGGACTGCATTGTAATGTTCTTATCATCATTTTTGCTCCACATGTTTCTGATTCAATAAATTAGAGGTGTTGAATAATGATCAAATTAAAACGCAACTTTCTTAGCCTTTATAGCTCTGTAGAAGAGAGAATTCACATGTATGTGTTAGAGTTATTACAATTTATAGAAAAAATCAAACTGGACTTTGAAGTTTGGAATGAAAGTTTGTCTGTATTGTTTGGTAGATTAAATTTTAATTACATGTTCCTTGAAGTATTATTCTGATCTGCCATTACCTAAGCATAGTGGAGTCAAGAAAAAGTTATGTTCTTGAATCTGAGTGAATATGCAAAAGAAAATGAACAGATTTTGAAATTTGTTTCCCTACAAAAGGTGATGAATGCAGATCTCTGTGCTAAAAACGATTTGTGATCTTTTGTTGAACATGATATGGTATTGGGACATGAAGCACAAAAATGATTACAGAGTTTCCTGTGTGAAAATATTGATTTAAAAATGCACCTTAATGTATTCAACAGAGAACTGAGCACTGGAAAAGTAAATGAAATCACAAAGAAAGTTGAGCAATACCAGAAAATGAGATCTGTAAAGAAATATTAATTAATTGTGAAACAGTTTCAAGCCATTTAAATAAGGCTATGTAGTCTTAGCGTGATTCCACATGATCAGACTGTAGCTCAAAATTCTGTGTACAAAAAATAGCTGAAGCAGAACAGAGTTGCACAATTATCAAACTGTTCACTACAGATAACAAAATTTGGCCATTTATGACAATTACACAAGTAAAAGATGGTCACTGAAGTAATGTGTTGCTATGTGAATAGAGACAGACCCATTCATAATCTCTCTTCTTGTATTCCTTCAATAGAGACTCATTTCCTCCACAAATTAAATTAAGTGACCTATTCGTATTATGCACATTCTTCATTAAATATCTATCGTGCTTACATATTCTGTTTTCTTTTTGTAAGAAGTGTTTGGCCAAAACTTTGTTATTTTGAAAACCTGAAACAAATATTTCATCTTTAACTATATGTACTAAGGTAATCACTGCTCATTTTAGTACTTCAAATACAGTAGTAATAGCGATACAGTTGCTAAGCAGTTGGTGAAAAGATACAGCTGTCCAAAGAACTGATGTTTGTATAGATTCCTTATCGATAGGCAAAGACCCTGTCTATAGGCCTGTGGTTATAGGTGCAGTTAAAGTAACATCCATCACTAACAACACACGTTTCGATGGAAATACATTTATTAAACACTGTATAACTAGACACAATATGGCAGAAAATGTTACAGCACCTGAGAAAGCTGGCATCAGATTGATTCAAGGAAAGTTGTTCATAGATAAAACACACTTTTCACTTATCGATAGTCACCACAGCTTTTAGTCATGTCACTGTGCAGACCATGACAGAACTTATGTCTGTGTGCGGCACTATATGTGACAAAGAAAACACCACTCAATTGTCAACTTTGAAATGCACTGACTGCTCTGGAACTACTGGCTCCCATTTCTAACTGGCTGTTCTGAACAGTGTCATCTTGTATGAAAAAAAACTTAAAGTATCAGTTTTGTCAGGTATTCTATGATGACCTAGAGTGCTGCACAAAGTGACTTAACAAGCTACATGCAGCTCACTGATTTCTGACTGAAGAACCAAAGTATTTAGACCAAATGACAATATCTTAAACTGATGGAACTGTCCTTTAAACAGAAATATGGTGCATTTTTGTGGTTCCGGATGGAGTGGTGCTTGCCAGCACATAGTTTTCAGCTCCATGCCACTAATGTGTTTAAAGTTACTAGTAATTCTCCCATGGGCCAATCCTGTTTCAGTACCCTGCGTCAGAGCAACCTTGCATCCACAGTTGGCTCCCAAGGTAACAGAACCAAAAAGTAGAAATACAATTCAAATACGTTGACATGAAAGTATGGTACCACATCATCTTGTAAGAGTGTACTGATGTATCTTCTTTTCTTGTTTCTTGATCCCGGCTTCTTGAGATCGCTTGTGAAGAGTCACGATAAAAGTTTAGTAGTGGCATGGGACAAGCTGTTGTGGGTGAATTCGTTTCTGACTAATAATCTGTCCAGTTGATGTGAAATAATGATGTACGATAGAAGTGTTCAGATAAACCTTATTACACTTCCACAAGATTTTAAGAATTCCACCTGGCACAGTTTATCCTAGAATTGGAAGTTGATTGCTCTGTTTTAATTATGAAATGCCCGTTCAGTTGTATTGGCATTTATTACTGGTTGTGATGTGAACTGCTGCTTGGCAGTGTTGGTGAGTATTGAAAATCTACTTGCAATTAATGTTCATTTGTCAATAAGAATAGTGTTCATCAGTGAAATGCAATATCAATGTAGTTACACAACAATTGGTAATTTAACTTTTGAAACCACTGGTTTATTGGCATTTCTGGAAAAGAACACTCTTATACTCTCATTCAATCAGCAAATTCCATGTAAGAGTTTGTATGTGTAATGGGACTTATTATGTCACAAATCGTTCTAATGAATGAATTGATTTGCATTACAGTGTTGCTAAGCAATGTGATCAACAAGGTGATGTTTGTCCTAATTAAAACAGAACCTTGATATTTTGAATAAATTTTCAGTTCATTTTTATCAAAAATCAGTATTTGTCTCGAAAAGTAATTTCAAACTTCGTGTATTAAGTCCAAGCACGTTTGCAATTATTATACACAATTTAATGGAGAGCTTAACCATGCGCTAGCGTGTAACGTGTTTCAAATCGAGCACACAGGCTTCAATTTTCCCTGATGGGCTAAATGACTTTTTGTACTAATGTGATGTGTCTATCTCACGTAAAGTCTAAATGAAACTGGATTTGTCTCTATTTGGCTCAAAATCACAAAATGAAATTCACCTCACAGGTCAGCGAACTGTACATGCGCACTTTTAGCACTCTAAGTGGTAACTCGTTTAAGAGTAAATGCCGCACATAAATTCACACTTTTTACAAGCATACAAAAATCAAAACACCTTTATATTAAACAGATAAATTATGGCATGCAATTACTAATTAAACATTTCCTATTCTAAATAAACTTCAAGAACTTTTATTTCGTAATCAATAAAATTTTATCCCTCGAATGAAACTATTAGTCTGTTAAAACGGATTCAGATTACTGTCACCCCATGTCTGGACGATGACATCACGAATTATTACTTGCTTGGAATGAACGAAATACCAGAACTGAAAAATACTATCAGGTGAGTAATTTATGGACTTTTATGACAAATTTGGTATCCCTTGCATCGCTACTGATGAACCAACATTTCAGCCACTGTCGCCTTGGCTGAAACATTGGATCGTCGGTAATAATGTTTCACAATATGGCTTGGTACCATACCCAGTAAACTTTCATATCAGCTAACGCTGGCCATGGACACCTACAAAATTATACAGTTCAAATAATTCAGTCAGTTAAAATCATTGAGGCACAGACGTGAAGAAGAACTATAAAAAATTAGATTCTTGGAAAGTGATATTTTCTACACGTGAGCAATGGGGGGATAATATTAGAAGCAAACCACCATAGATGTTGAGGGTAGCCTTTCATACACAGCTAACTGAAGTCTTGGGAATGGCTACAGCCTTGTTGCAGCCTTGAATCGACTGCATTGGACTGCATGGAGACCATGTAAGAAAATGTAGAGAATACTTTCACCACAGTGCCTTAATTAGGGGGCCAGAAAAACAGAGATGCAGGCAGTTCAAGGGGCCCAAAACTGCTGGAGAGCCCACAGAGAAATCACTTGCTGCTGTTGCAATCGTGGCAAGAAATGGCAAAATGTTTGCCCCCTCCCTCTTTGTATTCCTGGCCAGTATTTGTGTTGATGAGCAAGGCTCTTCATTTCATGCCACAATGACTGTGGTGCGGTAGTGATGCATGCAGGGTCAAAGCACTAGGGAAATCATGACTTCAAGCTGGAAGTCATTATGCCAAGGAACATTGCAGAGTGAGTAATGAATGTGGAGGGCTGAGTTAACTTTTTTAGGTAAGTGATCTGGCTGCCCTTGATGAAAAAAATGTGCCACAGAGGTGCCAGATCTCCAATCATATTTGCATGTTGGCCTTTTCCGGTGTTTGATAATGGCATCTTCTAAGAGAAAGGACTCATTACTGTAAATGACATGTCAATAGGTAAAACTTCAACCCTTTAAGCCATACAGGTAACCGAAGTGTATATATTATTGCTAGTATTTCCCTTTCAGTATGCAAATAATGATGTTGCATTGCCATCTGTGTCTTTGTCATGCAAGCTGCTGACTATGTTGGAAAATATAGATTGCTACTTACTGTACAGAAGACAAATTAAGTTGCAGACAGGTGCAATTAAAAAGACTTACATAAAGCTTTTGGCCACAGTATTCATCAGCAAAAGAGAAACACACACCATTCATAAACAAAAGCAACTATACCTCATGCACACATGACCACCAACTCCTGCAGGTCAGCCCGGGATACATCTATCACTTGGGATGCAAACAGCTTAGCTGGAGGGGCAGGGAAGGGAAGGGGAGGGGAGGGGAGGGGAGGGGAAGGGCAATGGCAAGGGGAAGGGGAAGGGATAGTAGTGTACAGATGGGGGCTGAGATGAACACTGTCTAGGGACTAGAATGCCAGCAGGCGTAGTGTCTGGAGGTTGTGGGCCAGGTAGGTGTGGAAAAAAGGAGCGAAAAAGGAGAGGAAGGGAAAGATGTGTGGGTGTGTTGGCAGTGGGTGGCAAACAGAGCTTGGAGACTAGAATGGGAAAGAGATGATAGGGCAGAGGGGGTAGAAACTGTTGGGTGGAGGGTATGGATACAGTTTGTTACCTTAAGTTGAGGCTGGGTTAATTACGGGAGTGGAGAAAGTGTTGTAAGGATAACTACCATCTGCACAGTTCCGAAAAGCTGGTGGTGGAGGGGAGGATCCAGACCTGAGCCATCTGGGTCCTCCCCTCCACCATCAGCTTTTCTGAAATGCTCATCCTCCATGCTCAATATTGGGAGATTCCTGCAGCAGGCCAGACGTAATTGTGTATCCGCACTGAAGAAGGTGAATTCGTTGCCCACCGACGCGAATCAATCACATGAATGCATAGTGTCTGTTCTTCTGACATACCCGAAAGAACAGACAAAACACATTCATATAATTTCCATGTAAGCTTCCTGACCATCTTTGTTACGCTTGGTGAGCCGTGTGGGGCTTGTGTTGATGCCGTTCATAGCTTCGCATCTTGTAATTGCGATAGTGGCGTCTCATTGTCTTAGTGTGTTCACTGGCGCCGCTATGTTTGCTCACCTTGTCTGTCCGTGAGTTGCAACAGCAGCGCTTATCGATAGCGCGTACTGTGGTACCATCTTTGGAATGGCCTCTAGTATTTCTGGGTCACCATGTGTCGAGCAAGAGAGTTGGGACAGCCAGTACTCGCCCAACCACTGGAGACACACATGCACTGTCCGATGGAATGATGTGGTCGCAAGAGTGTACGATCACGTCAAGGACCGGATTCAGCGAGTTTTAGTTGAATGGACCGTCATGTTCTAGTAGTGCAACTTTCACCTGTTTGTACTCCCGTCGAAGTGACCTCATGGCAATAAGTTGTCAGTCGTCGATTTATACTGGGATCTTTCCCGTGACGTGTCTTTAAATTGTGGATATCTGCAACTTAACATGTCTTCTTTACGCTATGTAGCAATCTCTCTTTTTCCTACATCGTTGATATTCCTACCTGGAGTTCCATTGTTTCATGTAAGCTGTCGGATGCTTATAAGCTATTAGATGCTCTGAACCATCATTCCTGCGATGATAGTATCACTGAAGTGAATTAACTCATATTGTGAATGATGAGAAAGTTGTGCTGTGCTTAAGATATCTTTTCTGCTTTAAAACATTATGGATTTACATGAATAATGGAAACCACAATAGTTTATGGAACATTGCAGCAAAATAGCTCGAGTGAGTTTGTCTCTAGATAAAGCAATCGATCTCTGCAAACACACATTAGTATTAGCATTAAAGACATAATGAAATATGTGCTGGAAGGAAAAGTTTATTGGACATCAGCCATGAATTATTGTACTCATTTACATTTTTTGTGCTTATTATTTATCAAAAAATATAATTATCAATGAAAATAGTAAATTTTTGAAAATATAATGTATATTTGTAGATAAAAAGTCTACTCACGAGGCGGTGGCAGGAGAATGCACAAATAAAGATATTGAAATTTGCAAGCTTTTGGAGCCAGTGCCTCCTTCTTCTGGCACAAGGTTTGAAGGGGAAGGAAGAGGAATGAAGGAAAAGGATTGGTGAGCTGTAGGAAATGGGGAGAGTTCGGAAAGCTCACCCGGAACCACAGGTCAGAGGAGACTTACCAGACAGGATGAGAAGGAAAGACTGATTGTTGGGGACTACACCAGCCAGGATTTGAAAACCTGAGAGCTTAAAGGTGGAAGATAGGATAATATGCAAAACAGAGATTATTGATGAAACATCATGTATGAGTTAATAAGAATGGAAAGCTAAGTGCAATGTATGTGATAGAAATGGGAGGGGCAGCAAAAAATAGATACGTGAAAAAATGAAAGTTGTAAGAACTAAAAGGTAGTGAAGAAAGGAATAGTTACTGTGAACAAATGCTAAGACCAAAGAAATTAGTGTAAATTACCAGGGGGGTTGGCAAGAATCAAGGTCCTGTTGTAACGCCAGTTCCCACATGTGGAGTTCTGAGAAACTGATGTTCAAATGGTTCAAATGGCTCCGAGCATTATGGGACTTAACAGCTATGGTCATCAGTCCCCTAGAACTTAGAACTACTTAAACCTAACTAACCTAAGGACATCACACAACACCCAGTCATCACGAGGCAGAGAAAATCCCTGACCCCGCCGGGAATTGAACCCGGGAACCCGGGTGTGGGAAGCGAGAACGCTACCGCACGACCAACTGATGTCCGGGGGAAAATCCAGATGGCACATGTGGTGAAATGGGCACCAAGATCATGGCTGTCATGTTGTAAAGCATATTCTGCAATTGCATATTTTGTGTTGCCAGTATACATCCTCTGCTGGTTTCAAATCACACACTGAACTTATATCTTCCTTAGTTGATCAACACATGCACCCTACAGTCCAAAGACTTCCCTCCAATATGAAAAACACCAACAATTTCCTAGTTCGACTGAAATCTGTGCATGTCCCACCCCCACCACACACCTTGCTTGTCACAGTTGATGCCACCTCCCTCTATACCAACATCCACCATGTACTTGGTCTGTCTGCTAGTGAAAATTTTCTCAAACAGCACCCACCTGATTCCAAACCTATGTTCCCCTTTTGCTCACTTTTATAAACTTTATACTAACCACCAACTACTACTTTACCTTTGAGGGTCAGACATAAAAACAGGTCAAGGGCAAAGCCAAGGGATCCAGGATGGTTTCTTTCTATGCAACCCTTTCCATGGGTCACTTGGAGGTGGCTTTACTGTGATCCATAAGCCTTCATACCCTGGTTTGATTTAGATATATTGATGACATCTTTGCCATATGGACTCATGGTGAAGCTGACCTGTTTAAGTTCTTGGAATCTCTAAATACATTCTCCCAGTTAAATTTCATATGGTCCTATCCCATATACCACACCACTTTCCTTGACATTGACCTCATCCTCACTGAGGTTCAGCTACACTCTTCTCTTTTCATTAAGCCTACTAACAAATAACTGTACTTACATTTTGATTGTTTCCATCCTTTCCATGTCCAATATTCCCTCCCATACAGCTTTCATATTCAAGATAAACGCAATGTTTTGTTGGTGATCTCTGTCTTTGGTATTATCCTATCTTCCACAGTCTTTATACTCTCAGATTTTCAAATCTCATTGGGTGCAGTCCTCAAGTACCAGTCTTTTCGTCTCATCCTGTCTGGTAAGTCTCAGGGTTCTGGGTGACTTCCCAAGCACTCCCCACATCCTACACCTCATCAGTCCTATTCCTTCACCCTTCATTCTTCCCCTTCAACCTTCCTGCCAGAAGAAGAGCACACTGTCTCCGAATGCTTGCAGATTTCAATATATTTATATGTGTGTTCACCTGCTGCTGCTTGGTGAGTAGATTTTTTTATCTATGCTATTACAGAAAATGATTAATGGAAAATCTCATATAAAGATGTGAAACAAATACTAACAAAGAGATAGAGGGGCTGGCCAGTACTTACCTCAGCTCAGTACAGCCGATAGATACACAAAACAGAACAGAAAATTTACATTCCTAGCTTTCGGAACTTTGTTCCTTCATCAGGGAGGAAAGAGGGGAAAAAAGGGAAGAAGGTAAAGTGGATTCAGTTACTCACAACCCAGGTTATGAAGCAACAGGGAAAGGTAAACAGGGAGGGTAGCAAGAATGGAGGCATGGTTGTCAGAGGGAAGCCAAAGATATTCTACTGTTAAGTACTGTGCCAGCTTCAAACCAAAGAGGATGCATACAGAAGTAAAGGGGTATATAGTATAAAGATAAACACAACTATGTAGGATGAAAAGATGCGTGAATGGCTGAAGAGGAGAGGGGGAAAAAGGAGAAGACTGAAGAGTAAATGGAAGTGAGGTTGGTTAACGTAGGTTCAGTCCAAGGGGATGGCGGGATGAAAGGATGTGTTGGACTGCAAGTTCCCATCTCCGCAGTTCCGAGGGACTGGTGTTGGGTGGGAGAAGCCAAATGGCATGTACATTGTAGCAGGTTCCTAAGTCCCTAGAATTATGCTGGACGGCATGCTCTGCTAATGGGTATTGGACATCTCCTAGGCAGACAGTTTGTCTGTGCCAGTTCATGCACTCAGCCAGTTTAGTTGTTGTCATACCGATGTAAAAGGCTGTGCAGTGCAGGCATATCAGCTGATAAATGACATGTGTTGTTTCACATGTGGCCCTACCTTGAATTGTGTATGTTTTACCAGTAACGGGGCTGGAGTAGGTGGTTGTGGGGGGATGCATGAGGCAGGTTTTGCAGCGGGGTCGGCTACAGGGGTAGGAACCGCTGGGTAGAGAAGGTGGTCTGGGAATATTGTAGGGTTTGAATAGGATGTTACGGAGGTTAGGGGGGCGGCGAAAGGCAACTCTGGGTGGTGTGGGGAGAATATTGTCAAGGGATGATCTCATTTCAGGGCTTGACTTAAGAAAGTCGTATCCCTGGCGGAGTAATTTGTTGATGTATTCGAGGCCAGGATAATATTGGGTGACAGGGGGATGCTTCTGTGTGGCCTGGGGGTAGGAACATTGTTGTTGGACGGGGAGGAATGTATTGCTCGGGAGATCTGTTTGTGGACAAGGTCTGCAGGATAGTTACGGGAGAGGAAAGCACTGGTCAGGTTATTGGTGTAATTGTTGAGGGATTTGGCACTGGAGCAGATACGTTTGCCACGAATACCTAGGCTGTAGGGAAGGGAGTGTTTGATGTGGAATGGATGGCAGCTATCAAAGTAAAGGGACTGTTGTTTGTTTGTGGGTTTGATGTGGACAGAGGTGTGGATGTGAGCTTCAACAAGATGAAGGTCAACATCTAGGAAGGTGGCTTGGGTTTTGGAGAAGGACCAGGTGAAATTCAGATTCGAAAAGAATTTGAGGTTATGGAGGAAATTAAGGAGTGTTTCTTCACCGTGTGTCCAGACCACAAAGAAGTCATCTATAAACCTATACCAGGCCAGGGGAAGCAGCTGTTGGGTCTCCAGGAAAGCCTCCACCATGCGGCCCATGAAGAGGTTGGCATAGGACGGAGCCATCCTGGTTCGCATGGCCATTCCCATGCTTTGTTTGTAGGTCTAGCCTTCAAAAGCGAAGTAATTATGGGTGAGGATGAAGTTGATAAGTGTGATAAGGAACGAGGTTTTTGGAAGATCTTCAGGTGGGCGCTGGGAGAGGTAGTGTTCAAGGGCAGAGAGGCCGTGGGTATGTGGGATGTTTGTGTAAAGGGATGTAGCATCTATGGTAACAAGAATGGTTTCATGTGGGAGGGGAGTGGGAATGGATTTGAGGCATTCTAGGAAGTGGTTTGTGTCTTTGATGTAGGACGGGAGTCTGCAGGTGATAGGTTGGAGGTGATGGTCTACCAGAGCTGAGATACGTTCTGTTGGGGCTTTGAAGCCTGCCACAATTGGACGGCCAGGATGTTTCTCTTTGTGGATTTTGGGTAATAGGTAGAAGGTAGGGGTACGTGGCTCAGGTGGAGTGAGTAGGTGTATGGAAGCCATTGTGAGGCCTTGTGAGGGACCTTGGATTTTTAGGATTTTCTGCAGCTCCGTCTGGCTGGAGGGAATGGGATCCTGGGTAACAGCTTTGTAGGTTGAGGTGTCGGAGAGTTGACGCAGTCCTTCTGCCACGTACTCCACACGGTCAAGTACCACAGTTGTTGAGCCTTTATCCACCGGGAGGATGACAATAGAACACTACCTCTCCCAACGCCCACCTGAAGATCTTCCAAAAACCTCATTCCATATGACACTTATGAACTTCATTCTCACCCATAATTACTTCACTTTTGAAGGCCAGACCTACAAACAAAGCAGGGGAATGGCCATGGGAACCAGGATGGCTCCGTCCTATGCCAACCTCTTCATGGGCCGCATGGTGGAGGCTTTCCTGGAGACCCAACAGCTGCTTCCCCTGGCCTGGTATAGGTTTATAGATGACTTCTTTGTGGTCTGGACACACGGTGAAGAAACACTCCTTAATTTCCTCCATAACCTCAACTCCTTTTCGAATCTGAATTTCACCTGGTCCTTCTCCAAAACCCAAGCCACCTTCCTAGATGTTGACCTTCATCTTGTTGAAGCTCACATCCACGCCTCTGTCCACATCAAACCCACAAACAAACAACAGTACCTTCACTTTGATAGCTGCCATCCATTCCACATAAAACACTCCCTTCCCAACAGCCTAGGTATTCGTGGCAAACGTATCTGCTCCAGTGGCAAATCCCTCAACAATTACACCAATAACCTGACCAGTGCTTTCCTCTCCCGCAACTATCCTGCAGACCTTGTCCATCTCCCGCAACTATCCTGCAGACCTTGTCCACAAACAGATCTCCCGAGCAATACATTCCTCCCCGTCCAACAACAATGTTCCTACCCCCAGACCACACAGAAGCATCCTCCTTGTCACCCAATATTATCCTGGCCTCGAATACATCAACAAATTACTCCGCCAGGGATATGACTTTCTCAAGTCAAGCCCTGAAATGAGATCATCCCTTGACAATATTCTCCCCACATCACCCAGAGTTCCCTTTCGCCGCCCCCCTAACCTCCGTAACATCCTATTCAAACCCTACAATATTCCCAGACCACCTTCTCTACTCAGCGGTTCCTACCCCTGTAGCCGACCCTGCTGCAAAACCTGCCCCATGCATCCCCCCCACAACCACCTACTCCAGCCCCGCTACTGGTAAAACATACACAATTCAAGGTAGGGCCACATGTGAAACAACACATGTCATTTATCAGCTGACATGCCTGCACTGCACAGCCTTTTACATCGATATGACAACTACTGAACTGGCTGAGCGCATGAACTGGCACAGACAAACTGTCTGCCTAGGAGATGTCCAATACCCAGTAGCAGAGCATGCCGTCCAGCATAATTCTAGGGACTTAGGAACCTGCTACAATGTACATGTCATATGGCTTCTCCCACCCAACACCAGTCCCTCGGAACTGCGAAGATGGGAACTTGCAATCCAACACATCCTTTCATCCCGCCATCCCCCTGGACTGGACCTACGTTAACCAACCTCACTCCCTTACTCTTCAGTCTTCTCCTTTTTCCCTCTCCTCCTTAGCCATTCACACATCTTTTCATCCTACAGAGCTGTGTTTATCTTTACACTATATACCTCTTTACTTCTGTATGCATCCTCTTTGGTTTGAAGCTGGCACAGTACTTAACAGTAGAATATCTTTGGCTTCCCTCTGACAACCATGCCTCCATTCTTGCTACCCTCCCTGTTTACCTTTCCCTGTTGCTTCATAACCCGGGTTGTGAGTAACTGAATCCACTTTCCCTTCTTCCCTTTTTTCCCCTCTCTCCTCCCTGATGAAGGAACAAAGTTCCGAAAGCTAGGAATGTAAATTTTCTGTTCTGTTTTGTGTATCTATCGGCTGTACTGAGCTGAGGTAAGTACTGGCCTGCCCATCTATCTCTTTGTTAGTATCAATTACAGAAAATATTATTTGTCGCACTAAATTGAACAACAGAACATTGTTTCTTCTCAGAGAGTTTAATAAAAAATCTGTATAAGAAGTATACTTTCAAATAGAGGTAATAAATGTTTTCTTGATCAATGATCCAAGTACAGGGCTATTACAAATGATTGAAGCGATTTCATAAATTCACTGTAGCTCCATTCATTGACATATGGTCACGACACACTACAGATACGTAGAAAAACTCATAAAGTTTTGTTCGGCTGAAGCCGCACTTCAGGTTTCTACTGCCAAAGCGCTCGAGAGGGCAGTGAGACAAAATGGCGACAGGAGCCGAGAAAGCGTATGTCGTGCTTGAAATGCACTCACATCAGTCAGTCATAACAGTGCAATGACACTTCAGGACGAAGTTGAACAAAGATCCACCAAATGCTAACTCCATTCGGCATTGGTATGCGCAGTTTAAAGCTTCTGGATGCTTCTGTAAGGGGAAATCAACGGGTCGGCCTGCAGTGAGTGAAGAAACAGTTGAACGCGTGCGGGCAAGTTTCACGCGTAGCCCGCGGAAGTCGACGAATAAAGCAAGCAGGGAGCTAAACGTATCACAGCCGACGGTTTGGAAAATCTTACGGAAA
This sequence comes from Schistocerca americana, assembly GCF_021461395.2. NCBI lineage: Eukaryota > Metazoa > Arthropoda > Insecta > Orthoptera > Acrididae > Schistocerca > Schistocerca americana. The sequence continues at coordinate 812,703,850 of NC_060119.1, forward strand.
AGGCTAAAGCAGAAGCCTTACCATTTACAATTGCTAAAAGCCCTGACACCCGATGACAAAGTCAAACGCTTTGAATTTTCGGCGCAGTTGCAACAGCTCATGGAAGAGGATGCGTTCAGTGCGAAACTTGTTTTCAGTGATGAAGCAACATTTTTTCTTAATGGTGAAGTGAACAGACACAATGTGCGAATCTGGGCGGTAGAGAATCCTCACGCATTCATGCAGCAAATTCGCAATTCACCAAAAGTTAACGTGTTTTGTGCAATCTCACGGTTTAAAGTTTACGGCCCCTTTTTCTTCTGCGAAAAAAAACGTTACAGGACACGTGTATCTGGACATGCTGGAAAATTGGCTCATGCCACAACTGGAGACCGACAGCGTCGACTTCATCTTTCAACAGGATGGTGCTCCACCGCACTTCCCTCATGATGTTCGGCATTTCTTAAACAGGAGATTGGAAAACCGATGGATCGGTCGTGGTGGAGATCATGATCAGCAATTCATGTCATGGCCTGCACGCTCTCCTGACTTAACCCCATGCGATTTCTTTCTGTGGGGTTATGTGAAAGATTCAGTGTTTAAACCTCCTCTACCAAGAAACGTGCCAGAACTGCGAGCTCGCATCAACGATGCTTTCGAACTCATTGATGGGTACATGCTGCGCCGAGTGTGGGAGGAACTTGATTATCGGCTTGATGTCTGCCGAATCACTAAAGGGGCACATATTGAACATTTGTGAATGCCTAAAAAAAACTTTTTGAGTTTTTGTATGTGTATGCAAAGCATTGTGAAAATATCTCAAATAATAAAGTTATTGTAGAGCTGTGAAATCGCTTCAATCATTTGTAATAACCCTGTATATTTTGAATATCTGTCATTATGTAATTTACACATGTATGTACATTGTTCCTTTATGTCTTCAGCTTAAACCTGCAAAACCTGATTTTTACTGTAGCTCACATTCCATTATTAGTGTATGTATGTATTTATTTATTTTTTTTTTTTTCAGGGGTATAGAATGGACAAACTTAACAAGTTTTTTGACATACGCATACACCACTCCAAGTGGGTCATCCAATACTGTACGCAATGAGCTTTTCCTTACAGACACACTGACAGGAAACTCCATTTCACTTCGGAATGATAAAGGAAGTACAGAAACACCAATAGACATTGTTAAAGTATCTCCACTAAAGTAAGTTTGCATTAATACAATACTACTATTTTATCATTTGTCATTTTATGTTTACACTATGTTTTATGTCTGTGCAGGCAGTACTTCATCGTGATTCTGAAAGATGGTCCATTTGAACTGTGGGACTTAAGAAATCTATGCATGCTTCGCACAATGCCAAAGAAATTTCCAACTGTAACTGCTTTGGTGAGTATGGTTGGTTTTGTCATGCAGTATTACACCAGGACTTCTGCTGAGCAATTCCTTTTTCTCCGTAGCTATTTCTTTTTAAGTTTATATTTTCTGCAAATTACATTTTGATGCTTGTCTAATTAGTGGTGGTGTGGTGTTGTCCATCATAGATTTCCTGTTGATGCAAGTAGATTGACATTTTAAATAAAGGCACATAAAAGTTGACACACTTATTTCCTATAGTGAGCTACAATCACTGAGTGTCTGTTACTAAATAAATGTATGACTTTTTTTTCAGGAGTGGTCACCTGTTCACAACCTGAAGTCATTAAAAAAGAAATTAGCACATATAGAAGAAAAAGAGCAAACTGAACCTACAAATTTAGCAAGTGGTCCAGGTAATAAATCACAGCATATATTTTGTTGTACCTGATAGTCATTTATGTGAATCACCACTTCAGAAAAGAAATATTTCCACAACCTGGTTATAACATTTTATAGATCGTGGCGAAACTTCTGACAAACAACTGGTAGCAAGAGAACATTTTGTCTTCAGTGATTCTGACAGCCAGCTGTACCATTTTTCTGTGGAAGGCAATGGTGTCAGAGATGGAATTAAAATACCTCCCGAGGTACTTGTACATGCTCTAAGCATTGATTATTTTAAGTTGATTAACTGCTGCTAATTTGTCACTGCAACAAGAGAACTGTTACTGTAATGGCTGCTGTATTTTATCTTAGTATATATGCTGTTTTTCAGAATTATGTAGAGTAAGCAGCAGAGAAATTACCTGCTTAATTGTTCACTGGTAGGGAAGTCAAGTGCTGGTTAGTTGAAATACATGGGATGCTTATTCTGATCTGTATGATATTACTTGTGGCAATTTTCAACTATTGTAAAGAAAATGCCTGACTGTTGTCCTTCCCTTCTGCTCCCTTATTAATGGCATATGTTGTTGAAATGTTCTGTACACTCTGTTAAGAAAAAGCTTCACCGCAAAGAAATAATTTGAATGGCATGGAAATTGGTAGATGTGATGTACATATACGGACAACAAGTGATTACAGTTTCAGCAAAAATAGATGATTTATTCAGGAGAAAGAGCTTCACAGATTTAGAAAGTTAGAAACGTATTGGCCCACCTCTGGTCCTTATGCAAGCAGTTATTTGGGTTGGCATAGAGTGATGAGTTGTTGGATGTCCTGCTGAGAGATGTCATGCCAAATTCTGTCCAGTTGGAGTTAGATCATCAAAGTCCTGAGCTGGTTGTACGGCTCTGCCCATAATGCTCCAAACATTCTCAATTGGGGAGAGATCCGGCAACTTGCTGGCTAAGGTAGGGTTTGGCAAGCATGAAGACAAGCACTAGAAATTCTACGCATTTTGGGATGGGCATTATTGCTGAACTATAAGCCCTGGTTGATTTTCCATGAAGGGCAACAAATCAAGGCATAGAATATTGTTGATGTACCAGTGTGCTGTAATAGTTCCATGGATGACAACTAGCCACGCGGAGTGGCCGTGCAACTAGACGCGCCATATCATGGATTGCGTGGCCCCTCCTGCTGGATGTTCGAGTCCCTCAGGCATGGGTGTGTGTGTTGTTCTTAGCATAAGTTAGTTTAAGTAGAGTGTAAATCTAGGGATCAATGACCTCAGCGGTTTGGTCCCTTAGGAATTCACACACTTTTTTTAATGCAACTAAAGGGGTCCTACTATGAAGTGAAATGACACCACAGACCCTCCGTCCTGGTCTCCATGCCATATGGTGAGCGACAGTCAGGTTGGTATTCTACTGTTGTCTGGGTCATATCCAGACATTTCATCGCTAGTTGCTGGGACTCAGTTCAAAGACAGGACTCATCACTGAATCCAATTGTACTCCAGTCAATGAGATTCCAGGCCAAAGACTTGCCTGGAGATGATTCAGGCAGCAGTCGGATACCAACCTGAATGTTGCCAACCATATCACTTGACATCCAGGAATGATGATCTGGGGTGCCATTTCTTTTTATAGCAGGACCTCTTTGGTTGTCTTCTGTGGCATCCTTACAGCGTAGCAGTATGTAAATGATATGCTACGCCCTGTTTTTTTGCTCTTCCTGCCAAGCCATCCTAAGCTTACATTTCAACATGGCAATGGTCGTGAGGGTTTCTACGGCTTGTCTTCATGCTTACCAAACTCCATTTTGGCCATCAAGGTTGCTAGATCTGGCCCAAACTGAGAATGTTTGGAGCATTAAAGGGAGGGTCCTCCAATGAGCATGAGATTTTGAAGCTCTAATGCGCCAGCTGGACAAAGCTTGGCACGATATGCCACTGGAGGACATCCATCAACTTTGTCTATCAGAGTGCGCACGTGAACACAAACACTCAAGCAAACGCAACTCACACATACACAAGACCACAGTCTGTGGCAGCTGAAGCCACACTATGAGCAGCAGCAGCAGCAGCAGTGCATGATAGGAGAGGCAACTGTGTGGGGGTAAGGAGGAGGCTGGGGCAGGGAGGGGTAGGGATGGCAGAGTATGAGTGGTGGACAGTGAGTGCTGCTGGGGAGCATGCAGGGACAAAGTGGAGAGAGGTTAGGGCAACTAGGTGCTGTCAGGAGCTTAGACAGAGAGCGGGGCAGAGATGGTGGGGGGGGGGGGGGGTAGTGGAAAAGGAGAGAAGTAAAAAGTGCGTAGGTGGAATAGAGGGCTGTGTAGTGCCGGAATGGGAACAGGGAGGGGACAGGTGGGTGAGGACAATGACTAATGAAGGTGAAGACCAGAAAGGTTATGGGAACGTAGGGTATATTGCAGGGAGGGTTCCCACCTCCGCAATTCAGAAATGCTGGTGTTGGTGGGAAGGATCCATATGGCACAGGCTGTGAAGCAATGATTGAAATGAACTATGTCATGTTGGTTGGCATGCTCAGCAGCAGGGTGGTCCAGTTATTTCTTGGCCACAGTTTGTTGGTGGTCATTCATGTGGACAGACAGCTTGTTGCTTGTCATGCCTACATAGAATGCAGCATGGTGGTTGCAGCTTAGTTTGTAGATCAGATGGCTGGTTTCACATGTGGTCCTGCCTTTGATGGATAGGTGATGTTTGTGACTGAACTGGAGTAGATGGTGGTGGGAGGATGTATGGGACAGGTCTTGCATCTAGGTCTATTACAGGGATATGAGCCATGAGGTTGTGTAGGGACAAACGAGTACTTTGTGTAGGTTCGGCGGATGGTGGAATATCATTGTGGGGAGGGGGGGGGGGGGGGGGGAAGGAAAGTGGGCAGGACATTTCTCATTTCAGGACACGACAAGAGGTAGTTCAGGGTGTATACGACCCGGGACAACCGGGAGATCCGAGAAAAACCCGGGAAATTTTTCATCCGGGGAAAAACCCGGGAATTTTTTACAGTTCCGGGAATGTTTCATTGTTTTAGTTTTCAGTTAAATTTTTTTGGTTTTGAGTGGTAAGAACCAATACTCTAACAAAGGATATTACTGTACCCCGCTACTGCAGAATAACACTGCAGCAACGATACATGAATGAGAGAGGAAAAAATAATGTAAAAAAGATGTAAGTTGCAAAGGAAATGCGCCGTATACAACAACAAAACACAGTGCTCATACAAGCAACTGCCAACAGCAAAATGTGTGAAAGGCTTTTGGAAGACTATGCAATGCTTCATAACAACAAATTGTCTCCGGTGAGAGTGACGTGACAACTGTTTAAATGAGATTCCTTTGA